>NC_045129.1:6622819-6927848 GCF_007655135.1 Punica granatum
GTGATTCAAGTTAATTAATCTACGCAAAGTATTATAATTAATATGACCTAGTCTTCCATGCGACTAATCAAGGGACTCAATCAAATACGTAGAAGAACCAGAATTGTTATTGATTATGGTCATTACATTGAGCTAAAAAGGCCAATCACACACATATCTCTTCCCTACGTACATTCTAGACTTGGACAAAATAATTTTGTCTGACTCAGAAACCATCCTGAACCCATGCTTGTTCAATAATGACCCGGAGACTAAATTCTTTTGAATCTCAGGTATGTACAATACGTTATTCAGAGTCAGCTCCTTTCCTGAAGTCATCTTCAAGACCACCTTGCATTGACCTTCAACAGTAGAATGGACATAGTTTCCCATATAAATCCTTCCCCCAGTGACCGGTTCGAGCATAGTGAACAGGTCTCTGTTTGAAGCACACATGTCCGGTGGCATCGGTATCGAGCCACCATTCATTTGGGTTGGATCCAATGAGGTTCACCTCTGAAATCACAACAAATAGGTTGATGTCTGCCATATCTCGGGCCATCTCATTAACCATGTTTGCTTCATGGTCCTTTTTCCTCTTTGGGAGCCTGCAGTCAGCAGATTTGTGACCTTTCTTGTCACAGTTGAAGCATTTCCCCTAAAACTTGGGCTTGGAGACCCTTCCATTCGTACCCAGCTTCTTCTTGCCTTTTTTTTTTTTTATTCTTGGAGCTTTGCCCTTACTCCATGACATTTACCTTAGCAGCGGTAGGAAGGATGAGATCCATTCCGGAGTTCTTATTGTTTTCTTCAATCCGAAGCTTGACAACAAGATCCTCCATTGTCATCTCCTTTCGCTTATGCTTCAGATAATTCTTGAAATCCTTCCAACTAAGAGGCAACTTCTCAATGACAACAGCCACTTGGAAGGATTCACTTAGAGCTATCCCCTCAGCCTGAATCTCATGCAAGAGCACTCGAAATTCCTGCACTTGACTCATTATGGTCCTTGAATCTACCATTTTAAAATTGAGGAACCATCCGACGAGAAACTTCTTTGCATCGGCATCCTCTGATTTATATTTACGGTCCAAGGATTTCCATAGTTCTTTGTCTTAAGTCCTTAATAGACACTATACAGGGAATCATGAAGACTATTCATGATATAATTCCGGCAAAGATAGTCGGAATGCTTCCAAGCGTCAATTGCACTGAGAGCCTGCACATATGACTCCCCCACAGATAGGGTTGAAGCATTTTCAGTCAAGAACCTTGCAAGGTTCAGAGTTGTAAGGTAGAATAGCATCTTTTGCTGCCACCTCTTGAAGTTCAATCCATTGAACTTCTCGGGCTTCTCGACATAGTTCACAGGAACCATCGAGGGAGCAGCCACGTTTTGGCTAACCAAATGGTTAGGCAACATAGGAGCAGGGCCGGAGCTAGTAGTCTGGCTTCCGTTGGTCGCATCTCCATCATTCCCTGACGCCATTCGAATCGTTCAAAATAGAAAGATCTATTTCAAGATTGTAGGAATTAATTATCCATAATAAGTAACAAAATTGAACGAAAAAAATCGAATAGTAAGATGGATAAATAGAATTCTATAAAATTAAATGAATTTCACTAGTATAAGAATTTGGAAATTCAAACCGATACAAAGACAAAACCGGAAGATCGGAAGACACGATAAAGCCGAGTCATGTGTATCACACAAACCCCTTGAAACATATTCGTTCCCTTAGGGCGTGCTCGAGGTCATGTGGACGTTTGTTTTCTAGGATAAAACGACATCGAGTGCAGCTAGCAGAATGAGCTATCCGCACCCCAGCGAACCAAAAAACAAAGTTGAACACTCTCACTTAACTATGCAATTGTCTTCTCTTCAAAAAATGAGGGGAATTTACAATTTATAGACAAACGATCAATGAATACATGCTATTGATGATGGTTATAGAATTGATAATGTCCTTTCAATTCCTTGCAATTGATGGTGCCGTTCAATTCATAACAATTGATGGTGTCCTTTCAATTTCAAGGATTGATGGTGTCCAATACAAATTCCACAAACCACCATTCAATACATTCATTTCATTAATGAGAAACAATTCTCATTCATCAATGCCATAATTTTCCAACAAGGTTCCCAGATTGGATATAGTTGTGCAGGTCGGTCTCCATGAGCTTGAAGACCAAATAAACATCCTTGAACCTCATCCTCTGGTTCGGTAACATGACTTGCTTGAGGGCGATGATATTCTAGTGCTGGATTTGCCTGAGAATCTTGAGTGTTCCCCTCAGAATGCTGGCAGCAGTTATGGGGTGCTCGAACACATCAGAGATCTTCTTATTGCGATCTTCTCATTCTTCCCCAGATTGAGCGCAGGGCAGACCCCGATAGGAGCCACTTCCCAAGGGCTCGAGGGGGTAGTGCTTGATGTCAATCTCGAACTTGGTCGCCCATACGAAGTAGCATCTCCTAGTGACCCGAACTAGATTCCCTATCTACTCTAACTCTACTTAGCCTGAGAAATTAACAAATCATATTCTCCATAAGCTATCCAAATATTTAACGAAGAACTACCAAACTCTATCCTTTTCATCCGACTAAAGTGCCGCGCCTTCTTGAACATTGACATCAACATTCAACAAGGTATGATGAAGCCGGAAGCATGTGCTGTAATCTTCTTAACGAAAGTGCAAAATAAAGTAAAGCACGACAATGAAACAGATTCCCGACAAGTGGAATAATGAAAAAATAGAGATTCTTTACTTTGCAACAGCTTTTTTGCATCGCCCTTCTTCTCCCTGTGCACTGCCAATCGCCGAACTTTTCCGGGATGACTCTAATGGAAACCGTCACGAATTGAAGAGGATGATGTTTAGTTTATATGTGAAATTTTCATAATGCTATGATACATTTTGTGATTTGTCCATACAGGAAGATACAGATCTGTTTATAAAAGCAAAAGCATTATCCATGAGGCGATTTGGGATTTTAATTACAAATTAATTTGAAGTCTATTAAATCCCAGAGATGTTTTATTTTCTAACTTCCGCTTGTAATGGCTATGAAATTCCATGAAGATAGTAATCACTATGAAATCCCATGACGCGGTGGGATCTTTGATGCTGATCAGGATAAGTATATCATTCCATATATAACGATGGCGTAATTTAAATTTAAATATATAAAATTGAAAATCTTACTGTGGTTCGTTACAAACTCGATATAGTGCCCTGCTGAGAAGGATCACATTCCGGTCTTATAAAGTATCCAACTCACTTTTCTGTGACATGTTCTTCTGTCATGCCTACTAACTTCTTGGCATTTTATTTAGGAGCCCCATTCCTAGAAAGTATGGATTATATATTTTCTGCAATTTGCCCCCATGAGTTTGTTTTCTTAATTGATTTGCTATTCAAAAAATGGGTTATATGCAGGAGCTTGTGACCTCAATATGCAAAACCAAAAATCTGGAGTTCAATTCTCGTAATAGGAATTCCATGCCGCATTATTTTTCATATCTTCTATTTTCTACTTATAAGGCTATTGCTTGTCCTACATCCTTTCGTTGCTATAAGAAAGAATACAAATTAATTTATAGAGAAACGGGTTTGGGTACAAATGACATCGTCCTTGATTAAAAATCAAGATATTTTGGTTTACACTTTGTTACTTATTTCTCTTCCTCTCTTCTCCTTTCGATCTTTGTTACAAAGCTAGATAAGAGTGAACTGAATCATGTCCGATCATATCATATCAAATTGATATGAAGAATATTGCATATGAGAAGTTGAGCCCTCTACAGGCCACCGGCGACTTCAGAGGAGAAGGACTGGCTGACGGTGAGGCCCCTTGATCCCCTAATAGAGAGATCCCTAATAACACACTCACGATCTCCTGATTAGGGGAGAAGGGGGCCTAGTGACTAGTGAAGCCCTTAACGGCCCCTCCCTTTCTTCCTTTTGATTTTCCTCTTCTTCTTCTTTTTTACTTTTAATATATTGAGAATTATTTTTAATTTAAATAAAAAGTCACATGAAAGTTAATTAAAAATTAGTTTGTGACCAAAATAAATTGGTTTTTGCTAGGATGAGAATATTCTTAATTAAAATACTTAATTTGGTTCCTTCGAATTTGGCTCATTGCATGTGTTAATGTCGGCGTGAGGCAGTGACCTAAGAATATATGACATAAGCGCTGAGGGGGAACTTACGATGAAACCACCGACCACAATAATCTGTGGTCAAAAAGGACAGAAAAAAAATGAAAAAGAAAAAGACCACCGCAGTACAAAAAATTACAAAAAGAGATTTGTGAGAAAAGAGTTTTCCCACGTCTTGCCAAAACCTGATAAGTAGTTATCCGCAAGAAATTCTTTCCTTTTTTCTTTTTTGTTTTTCTCTTTTTTTTAAGATTAGAAATAAATTCAGTTTACCCCTCGAATTACGAAGTATTATTGAACTTGCTATAAGACAAAACTGGCCGTAATATTTGAAGAGCAGTGAGTCCCACATGGATGTGTTTGACTAGTCGTTACTAGTCCCGCATGGGTGTATTTGCTGAAATAAGCTTCAACTGGATTTGACCGTGACCATGTGCTGCAGCTGGGTCTCACAGAAAAGGGAAAATTTCCCCCTTCAATTGTCGGGTAATAAATAGAATTGAACAGAGTTGAACATCTTTTATTTTCCAAACAGGCTATAAAATTTGCAGAGTGTTTCGCCAACCTCCGTGAAAAGGGCGCTTTACTTCTCCATCATTTTCCAACCAGAATGAGTTACCTGCAATTAAAAAAACAAAAGGAAAAAAGAAAACCAAACCCCTGACAATTGCTGGGGGTAATGGGTTCTGAAGTTGGTAGCCTTGCCGATGATTACCACCATCAGGATGAAGCCGGCCCCATTGTTAGGTGATCGACGACCTGATCCTTGGAAGTAGTGGCCGTTGGCGAAGCCACCACTGCCTGGAGTTAATCCATGGAGTGCTTGACAGGGGTAGGACAATACCCATGAAGCTTTGTTTATAAATTTATTAACGGCGATAATTGTAATTGCTTCTTTTTAGTGTTTCAAAGCATAATAATTTGCCTCTAATAAGTGTTTTACGAGACAATTTTTCTACTATAACTGTTCAATTTGCAACAAACATATATGTCACTTATTTATCGATTACAACCAAAATATTTGCTTCTTATAATGCATGAAAATTGATTTATAGTTGATTTATATACTTAAGTATCCAATGAGATTATACGGATTTTTTATTATCTCCAATTCAAAAATCTCGAGCTAATGGATTGTATAACTCAAACCCCTTCGTAACCCTTTTATTTTCTTGTTTATGGCCAGTGTGGACATATGCAATTTCAACTTCTCAAACATTATTCGATATATAGTTAATTTATACTATTATTGGTGGACTTGAAAATAAGAGCACATGTTCCATTGACTTCTCACAGTCATTGTTTGGCATCAAATTGGAGCTTGCTTTTACATTACTCACGAGCTCATTGTTGACCTTCAAGGCCGTGATGACGAATGTGCAACCTTGTTCTTTGGCGCGATTGGAAACCCGAAAAATAATTAATCCTAACAGTTAGAAAAAGATATTCTATAACGAAATTGTTTTGGGCTTAAATCATAAGAATATCTTAATTAAAATATTTTAATTTTTGTTCCTTGGATTAATATGTTAAGGCGTGAGATCGATGACCTAAGAAATGTGACGATAAGTATTTGGGAAAACTGACGATGAAACTACCGAGGTAGGACATTGATCCGCCTGCCAAGTACCACAGCATCAATGGCTCTACAGTATTTAAAATAAATAATTATAATATAAATAAAGAAGCAAGTTTTGGACTTACTTTTTATTCGTTTTCACACCTGTTGGAAAAACAAAATTAAAGATTAAACACAAACTTTTAACATAAGGCTGAATGCACGAACGAATTGTAAGATCGAGGCTCCACTAGTTAGTTTAGTTCAACCTAGTAAACTTATAATCTTACGTAATAATTCATCGAGCCAAAAAAAAATTACATAATTCACGAGAGTACACATCTATTCAGATTATTATAAATATAGTGTTATGTCTTTGCAAAGCCTAATAAATAGCAATGTGGAAGAAGGAAGAAAATTCCTTCATATCTTCTTTAGATTATAATAGGAAACCAAATTGTGCAGATATTTCCTATGAATTAAGTAATTTTTTTGTTAAATCTTCCTAATTATTCTTTTAACTTCTCACAATGATATGTAATTAATTTGATCAACATCCGCAGAATTTTATTAAATGTGAGTGTCATAAGAATAATTAGGTGTACTTTTCTTTTAGGAATATTTAGCATTTTTTTAAAATAATATACCACTATCGTACAGATAATAAAGAAATTGAATTAAATGGGTATCTTAAGTTTTTCAAAGCATACTCCTCGAACATAGGACTTCCATCTCCAATTATTATATCCATTTCTTCTAACAAGAAGGCATATTGTGCATCCATGGGTCTATTTACTTCTTAGGTTGGGATTGATATAACTTGATATCAATCCCAACCTAAGAAGTAAATAGACCCATCGGATGAGAGATTTTTAATAAAAAGAAATTGTTCTAGGTTCAACAACCAATATCTTTCTGGGTAACGGTCTCATCCAGTCAACTTTGGTTACTAGTCATATCGCAGGATTGGTATCCTCGAAGAATATTAGCAGTTCTCACTTACCATAGCAGTATATAAGAGCAACTTTCAATCAAATGTATGATAAAATTAAAAATAAACGAATTTTATGTGCTCCTCAAATTTTAATGTGTCTAGTAGTAGGGGAAAAAAAGAAGAAAGTTGACTGGATATGGAAAGGCAAGAACTCGCTTTCGCTGGGCACCAAGGCTGACCCTCACAAAGGGGGAGGGAGTCGACTGGGACCAATCGCCACATGGAATTTTCTCAGTTTGGAATTTTCTGGGTTAACGAAAATGTTCTTCTCAGCGAGAAATCTCAATTTTGAGTAGTGGAAGAGAGTTCCCACATCTTTTAGAAATTTTTTAATTAGTTAAGAAAAGAAGTGTATAAGAAAATGAGATAATTGATAATGATGAGGAGATGTGTTTTGAGAAGTTAAAGGTATCAATAAGTGAAAAATGACTTATTCTATTAAGTCAATTTTTTTGACTTAATTCATTAAGTAGTTTTTTACTTAATGATTAAGTAATTTAGACACTCATCTCTCATCTTTCTCTCATTCTCTCATTCATTTTTCCTTATAACTAATTTGTAATTAACTTTTAAGCACTTATTTGATTAAGTTCAAACAAACACAACCTTAATTTAGTTCAATTAATTCATAATCGTTTGCCTACTTAAAAAAAAATATTATTGTTTTTCCATAATGATGAGACGTTGCATTTTCTGAAAATTTATATGTAAAATATGTACTAATAAACCCTAAATAACCTAAATTATTTTCTAACTTTTTTATCCATTGTTTATATCATTCTCGTATATCACTACCCAGAAAACTGTTTTAACACGGTGACTTTATATTATTCGACTATATATTCTCCATACCCGATACAATTACAGCTCTCTCCAAAGAGCTTCAATCATCTCACATCAGCTCCGCTGCCTCGGAGCTACTCAACTCTTCTCGAAGGAGCTCCACTGCCACTCTCGCACTCACAATTAGCACTCTCAATCTCACATCTGCTCCTTAAATGTGTTAGTGCCGCAGCAAGAAAATCTGTATTTATAAAGGCTATCCAAAACTCTGTTAATTTGATTGGAGAAATGGGCTTGAAGTAACAGGGACCATGCCCTGCACCCCATTCCCTGCCAAAACGGAGATAAAAGATACCCATAACATTTTATTCAATTGGATATATAAATGCTCTCCCATATGCCAGCATCAGTGCATGCCGGCGACTATTATCACTCCGCTATGCAATATTTGGACTCTGGAGTTTGAATGTGAATATATTAGATAACAACTGGTACAAGTAATGATCCCGTCTTGTGGCGTCCCACCAAATACCTAGTATTATCGATCACTGGAGTCAAATTAAAAACGCAAACAGGCCCACATTTTAGCATATGTCTCCTTAGACTATTGCGTAAACAAACCTAGTACTCAAAGGATCCTGCCACAAAAATGGTGAGAGTTCACATTGCAGCAAACAACATAGTTCACGCATGCAGCCAATCCTCCACGGTGGCAGAACGATAGAACATCGTTGTCTGGATGTGTGCAAAACACGAGGGAAAATAATTGAGCAGTCGAGAAAGTAAGTGTAGCGCATTAACACTGACTCCTATCTCATAACTAAGAAAAGTTTTAAGTCTGAATCTGGTCACTATCAGCATTTTTTTTTAAACTTTAATATCCAGAAATCTAATTGGATCATAACTTAACTTTTTTGTATGAATCATAGTATCCGGAAATCTAATTGGGTCCCGACTAATCTAGTTAAGTCGGGTGCGCCCATTAAATAGTAAAGCTCTCCCGGTGTGGATTTTCTACATTCACAAGGATTCGAACCCGAAAAATTGCTTAAGCGGAACAAGCGCTGCACCGCTTGAACCAATTCACGTTGATTTATTAGCATTTTTTTTAATTAATTAGGCTGTCTAATTTTGTCCTGCTCGACTCACTGATTTCTGTTGAAACTAAAAAAAAAAACAAAATAATTTGAGTAGCCAATTATGAAGCATAAAAAACTGATGTCCATGGGACACATGTTTTGAGGGGTCAGCGATTTTTTTCTTTCTTTTATTTTCTTTTTACATGCATCGAACTCTTCCCAAGCGCCAACCGGGTACTTCTGTTTCCTGTTAACTTCCCTACTTTGAACCAAACTATAAGAACTATTTTTTTTTTCGGTGGAACAAACTTTAAAAACTTATACAGGCATGTAAGTTTAAAGTAGATTTGTCATTTCTTTTTCCCAAGCGGGACCCACCAGAGGGCTCTCTATAAATAGCGGGGAGCTGGCACCCGAAATGAGCGCATATACAAACTCATATATAATATATCAATCAATTATAGAAAGAGATCAGAGAGAGAGAGAGAGGGAGAGATGGAAGTAATGAAAGTGCTTCACATGAATGGTGGAGTTGGGGAAACAAGCTATGCTAGCAACTCTCTGGTTCAGGTATATATATATACATTTTGCACATACACATATATGTACATATATGCATGCATATATCGACATACGTTATACTAATTATGCATGTACATATATACATATATATATATATATATTGCATACCATATATGCATGATATGTTGATCCCCTTCGTGGAGATAAAGTTCGCTGTTGATCTGTCCAACACTGCTTCACATGCACTTACAAAGGAGCAATGGGGTTTAGTATAGTAATACAAATCAAATCGGAACTAATGAGTTTTGACTTCGATCTTCACCAATATGATTGCTCATGTTCTTTTGATCTCTCTTTTCCTAGTCTTATAATAGACTTATAGATCTCCTTATTTATAGTTAAAAATAATGGTACTTGACAGAATAGATGATATAATCCGGAAATCATGAAGGGAAGTCGAGTTGGGGGATGGTTCCAACTCGACCCTCTGGAGACTTAAGTTAAGAATGTCTCATGCTTGATGTCGATTTCATGTTTCTTAAGTCCTTTGTGACACGAGCATATGCGATATATCACAGTGTACCAATTGTGTAGATCGATTGACACGGACTTAGTCAGTTCCCTAGGGTCAAATTATCCCCCTAGTAGTCACTCTTACATGTTCTCTTGGTGAGGTCTTATAGACATCAGTTTAATTACATGGCTGATTGACTTCAAAATATGTAACAGTATAATATTGTTCAAGCTATATGGTTCTTTTGTGTGCAGAGAAAGGTGATATCGATGACGAGACCCATCATGGAGGAAGCCATAACCGCCCTGTACTTAAGCATCTTGCCGCGTCCAACAACCCTAGCGATAGTGGACCTTGGTTGCTCCTCAGGCCCGAACACGCTCTACGTAGTCTCTGAGGTGATCAGAGCTGTGGAGAATATCCGCAGGGAGATGGGGCACAACGAGCCTCCTGAGTACCAGGTCTTCTTGAATGACCTTCCCGGAAACGACTTCAATGCCATATTCAGGGCGCTGCCAAGGTCCACGGAGAAGCAGGGCCAGTGTTTCTTCACCGGGGTCCCAGGATCTTTCTATGACAGGCTCTTCCCTAGCAAGAGTTTACATTTCGTTCACTCTTCGTACAGTCTCCAGTGGCTATCTCAGGTGATTTGGCTCACTCAATATAGAGCTAGACAGCAAAAAAGGATTATGTCTCAATGTTACCTTCTCGAAGATAAATAATTTATATATGTTTTGATTAAATTTCAGGTTCCTGAGGGACTAGAGGGTAACAAAGGGAACATATACATGGCGAGCAGTAGCCCTCGGAGTGTGATCGATGCTTATTACCAGCAGTTTCAGGACGACTTCTCGTTGTTCCTAAAGCATCGTGCACAGGAGCTGGTGTCAGGCGGGCACATGGTCTTAACGATCTTGGGCAGAAGAAGCGAGGATCCATCGAGCTCAGAATGTTGCTGCATTTGGGAGCTCTTGGCAATGGCTCTCAATGAGAAGGTTTCCGAGGTAATTAATTATAATACTTGGGATTCACACATATAAGCGGCATCTACGAACAAAATTTTAATTGGTTTTCATTTGTTTGCTCAATTAGTAGCACCTCTAGAGTCCACTTCTTCACCATACTACCAGTAAAAGAGAAAATGTAAAGACTACCATTAACGTAGCCCAAGCAAGTATAAGTTAGACGTGAGAGATCTTCAGACAGAATAGAAACCGATATGACATATGAAGAAACATGGATATACATACAGCCAACCACTACCTCTGGCTGAGAAACTTTGTTTTTTGAATATTTGTTAAAAAATACGTAGGGACTGATAGAAGAGGAGAAGATGAACAGCTTCAACATCCCGCAATACACGCCCTCCCAGTTGGAAGTGAAGGCAGAAGTTTTGAAAGAAGGGTCTTTCTCCATCAACCGTCTGGAGGTCTCGGAAGTGAATTGGAGCGTCAACAAGAAGACGACCGAGTACAATGGTCACCAGAGCAGGAACGGGAATCTCCATGGCGAAGGATACAGCGTGGCAATGTGCATGAGAGCTGTTGCTGAGCCCATGCTGATCAGCCACTTTGGGGAAGGAATCATAGAGGACGTGTTCCGGCGCTACAGGATGCTGATTGAGGACCGCATGGCGAAGGAGAAAACCGAGTTCATCAATGTCACACTCTCTCTCACCAGAAATCCAGCATGAGACAACAAGAAGAGAAAAGAAGAATGCGGCTCCCTATATGTGGCTGCTTTTTAATTACTGCAGTAATCTCATGGTGCAGAAGTATTTAATTATTTCCTTCCTATATGTGGTTGCTTTTTAAGTTGTTGGCTATCATGGCGAATGCCATGTTAAAACAAGCTTGTATTGCTGCTTTGATGCCCGGATTTCGTATCTGTGGCTGCTTTGTTATGGGATGTGATTGGTGTGATCGATCATATAGTTGTGCTCGTTTCATCTAATGCCGTAATGAAGGTTTCAGTTCAAATTCACTGCTCGGCTATTCAAATGAAGTACTCAAAGTTACTATATGAAATTTATTAAGAAAATCGCCAGACGGCATGCATCAAGCGAATTTATTATGACCCCCAAGTCCGACAAGGCAATACAACTTCATCAATGTACAAGACCAAGAAGAACCAATGAATTTTTTTTTTTCCAAATTTGCGGGAGACATTGCTATCGCAATTTCGGGAGATCGAGCATTGAAAGTTATTATCCCTCCCAACAAGCGTGCTTTCCTGAGCTTGAACTTGTGTTCTCTTCCTTACGAGGTTAAAGTTGCTTACCACTTAACCAGCACTTTGTTGGTAAGATCCAATGAATTTAATGAGAGACTTTAACTCAGAATCTTGTTATTCTTCCAAGTTCAAGGAAAGATAGAGAGGAGAATATCCGCCGAGAGATGGGGCACAACGAGCCTCCTGAGTACCAGGTCTTCATGAATGACCTTCCCCGGAACGACTTCAATGCCATACTCAGGGCACTGCCAAGGTCGAATGAGAAGCAGGGCCAGTGTTTCTTCCCCAGGGTCCCGGGATCTTTCTATGACAGGCTCTTCCCCAGCAAGAGTTTACATTTCGTTCACTCTTCGTACGGTCTCCAGTGGCTCTCTCAGGTGATTTGGGTTTGCTCAATCTAGTGCTAGACAGCAAAAAAGGATTAGCCCTCAGAGCGTGATCGACGCTTATTACCAGCAGTTTCAGGATGACTCCTCGTTGTTCCTAAAGCATCGTGCACAGGAGCCGGTGTCAGGGGGGCCGCATGGTCTTAACGATCTTGCACAGAAGAAGTGAGGATCCATCGAGCACAGAGTATTGCTGCATTTGGGAGCTCTTGGCAATGGCTCTCAATGAGATGGTCTCCGAGGTATATAATTAGATGTAATACTTGGGATCCGCAGACAATATAGAAAGGGCATCTAAACAAAAACCTATTTAAATTGGTTTTGATATATGTATGGACAAGTTGGACATGAAATTTTCAGACGAAATATATATACGACGAACCACCAAAGATGTGACTATTAGTGGCGCGGAAGTATTATAAATTTTATAGTATAAATAACAAATTTAGTGCATGGTCGTATTTAATTACGCCTTCCTATATGTTGTTGCTTTATAAGTCGTTGGTCATCGTGGTGAATGCCGTGTTAAAATAAGCTTGTATTGCTGCTTTGATGCTTGGATTTCATATCTGTGGCTGCTTTGTCATGGGATGTGATTGGTGCATCATATATGGTTGTGATCGTTTCATCTAAATACCATATTTTAGGTTTCAATTCAATACTCTGTTATTCACATAATGTCCTCCTCAAAGTAACAATATGAAAATTATTAAGAGATTTCATCAAGAAAATTGCCAATCGGCACCCATCAAGCTAATTGATTATGACCTCCAAGTCCAACCATGATAATATAAAATCATTCATTGTACAGGATGAAGACGAACGAATGAATTTAATGAGACATTAACTCAGAATCTTGTAATTCTTCCCAAGTTCAAGACAAAAACAGGGAGGCGAGTGAACCCAAAAGAATCTGGAACTAGAAAAATAAGATCGACTAAGAATCGGATCCGACATACAAGAATACATTGCAGCAAGTGATGCTTGTTTTGAGAATGCTTATTTCTTTCTCAGCTTCAGAAACAAAAGACTGTCGAGGGGGTAAAGTAGCTCCATTACCAAAAAGCGTAGCTCATCGAATCAATTTCACAAAAAGTCAGGAAACGAAAAATCATCTGAATAAGCCAGGACAATTATTTTCCAAAGTTTTCGGGGCAAGAGGCAATCCCCGATACAAATTCAGAATAGAGGGGAAGCTTTTCAGTTGACAACATCAACGACCAACTTGCGCGACTTGAGGACTGACCACCTCAACCGTCTGAAGTAGGCGGCTTGGAGCAGTGCCAATGACAATAGAAAGATCCACTTGAATCCCATCTGCATTTGGAAGCATTAAATTCGTCAGGAGTAGAACTGAGTTTCATGGGCAATTTTTACAGTTCTGATAAGCAATAAATGTTCAACCGGCAACGCAAGCCAATTCTTAAGAACTCTATTAAGGAATCAATTCCAAAAAAAAAAAAATTTAGGGCAAAAAAAATCTCAGAACTTATGGAGAAGTTACCAGCTTCCTCTCTTCCATTTCAGGTTCAGCTGCCCAGGACAAAAATGCCACAACATCTTTCCCCATCTGCAAAGCAACAGCGGTGAGTAAGAAATGATGATTATCATTTCTCGAAAGACAGTGAAAAGCATAAAGCTATACAGTCCTTATCAAAGAATGAAGACAAAAAAAGATCAACCTGAGCTTCTGTTGCTGGTGTCCCATCCTCATACTCAACAGCTCCGTCATTAAGCATCTTTGGCATAGCAATTGCTCCACCAGGGAAGTAAGGATTGTAATGTAATCCCTCTCGAATCTGCGAGAACCATAAAAGAAATAACAGGTTTTACGGAAATACTTGAGGAAAACAACATCGAATGCTAGTGGGAGAGCCTCGATACAAATGATACTGGAGGAAATGCAGAGGACACATCATAAATGCAATGGACGTTTGACTAGTAGAAGCGCATCACAAATGCAACGGAAGTTTGATTAGTAAAAGCGCATCACAAATGCAATGGAAGCTCTCTTGAGAAGAAAAGAAGGCCACCTAGCATTTCTATCGCACCAATGTTCGATTTAGCAATTTTCATTTCCAGGGAGTAACAAAACAGTGTGCCATATGTCAAAAACTCCGGGTGAAATTCCTTACTAAGACTATGCTTTTAAACAATTGAGTCATCAATGTCCAATTTGGAAGCAAGCAATTAACAGAAAACAAAAAATGGGTTTGATAAACGCAAAGACTGGCAGTTTATTGATGTGGAACTGTAATTTACCGTGACACCAGCCGGAGGATCACGATAACCAGTAAGAAGGGCAAACACATAATTCTGACCATTGTGACGAGCCTGAAAACAAACCAATTCAATAGTGAGCTGAAAAGATCCATGTGTTTTCTTTAATAATAGCAGAAAAGGAATGGTAAGAAAAGAGACATTACTTTAGTGATAAGACTTAAATCAGGAGGATAGGCCCCTCCATTAGCGAACCTAGCAGCTTGCTCATTTGAATATGGTTGAGGAAACCGATCGCTGAGTTTACCAGGACGAGTGAACATCTCACCCTCATCATTAGGTCCATCAACCACCTCAATCTCAGCGGCCATAGCCTTCACCTCCTCTTCCGTGTAAGCTACTCCCACCAGATCACGGTATGATATGAGAGACATGGAATGGCAAGATGCACAAACTTGCTGATAGACTTGGTGACCACGGCGAATCCTAAGAAATAATTCATGTTTGGCATTAGATAATAAACAGATACATGATTATGCAATTGTTAATGACTATTTGCATTTAAAAGATTCCA
The DNA here is from genome assembly GCF_007655135.1 of Punica granatum. NCBI lineage: Eukaryota > Viridiplantae > Streptophyta > Magnoliopsida > Myrtales > Lythraceae > Punica > Punica granatum. The sequence goes on from NC_045129.1 coordinate 6,637,827, forward strand.
AGACATACAACAACCTAATAGAAGGATTGCTGTGCTACTATCAAAAGAAAGAAAAATGTGCATGGAACGGATAAATAATATGAGAGTGCAAAAGAGTAGGTGGCTTCCGGACTGTCAATGGACATAGGACAAGTTACACGTATCCAATAACATGCTCTGCTTAGTTAAAACTGCAGAGCTCAGAAACTAACAAGGTACAAAAATTTTCACAAAAGGATAAGGACACTCACGATGCATGGTCATAGGAACTGAGAATTCCTTGGTGGGGCCAGGGGTAGTTTGGACACGCTAAACCATGTTCAGCCTCATCTGCAGATACAATCGTTCCAAAGCTTAAAAACCCTGAAACACCAGCTCCAAGAAGTGCAAGAGCTCTCAAAGAGTTTGTCTGAGTAGACCCAGCTCCGTCGTACCCTTTCTTTGAGAGAAAAGATGACAAGGCCTGCAAGCACACAGCAATGCAACTAACACCATCAACAACGGTTTAAGACTTCGTGATACATTTAAAATGATAAATTAAAAACGCCATCTTAATAGTGCATTTAAGAGGAGCAGAAAACCATCTTGCTTATTAAATTTGTTCATATACAACTAAGCTACAGATGGTGAAAGGACATTTTCCCATGTATAGTAGGAGCAGGAACTCACAAAGGACTGGCCTTGAAGCTTCCGCCGCAGAAGCTGGTGGATCATTCCTCCTCCAGCCATTTCACGTCAGCCTAATTTCCAATAATGGTCCAAAATCAGATAAAAAACGAGAACCCCTCGGTGCAGGAGATGGATTGCTCCAGTCTAGACACCAGAGTCAAATGCAGGTTATACTAAAAACACAATCCAACCCCCGCCAAATAGCAAGGCACAACCAAAATACGACATGAGAACAAATTTATGGATTAAAAAGCTGAAATTTGAGGCAGAGTGGTAAAAGATAAGCTGACAAGATTCATTTGATTCGACCCATTATTAATTTTAATTATATTTTTAAAAAATACAAGTTACTATACTGTCATTAATGTATCTGAAGCTGATACGAAATCAAACACGCCCACCAACAAGGAAACTAAAGATCTAACTGCAACAAGAGATCCTACTTCGGGCATTTCAGCTGGCAGCAAAGGGATTAAATCGACAAAAAGAGCATTTTCTCTGACACCCACTACAATTGGCAATTCCAAGCAAGTCTGTTTATTAAGAACATAACCCAAATGCGTCCCTAAATGAGCTGAGTACGAACCCAAACCAATCCAATAATGTCAGAAATCTGCGAATTACAGAAACCCTAAGACGGGGATTTTTCACCTCTTTTGCTTCAGCTGTGCGATAGCCGAGCAGCAGCAGGTGCGGGAGCAGTTGCGTTGCGGATCAGAGATTGCCGGAGAGTGAGGCGAGAGAGACAGAGAAGAGGCGGAAGCAGTCAAAGGCTCGGGATCGGCAGCTTTGAAGCAGCAGCAGGCCGAAACTTCGGACAGTGGTGTGGAAGACGAAGAAAGCCACTCGGAAAATGGGCTGGGCCGTGAAAATGTAGAAATTGGAAAATGGGCTGAATGGTTGAGGAAGGCCCAGCCCAAAATGTATATGAGCCCTTTCTCATATAGAATAACGGATAGCAAATGAAATCGAATGTACTAACCACTCTACCTCGCGTTACATGGGACTGTTAAAAGAAACGAATATATATTGCTTATTTTAAGGGCACGGAGTTGCAGACGTCGACGTACTTGAGGTGGACCGAACCTGGGGATTCAAACTCGACATCATGTCTTGAGGCATCCTCTCTTGGCCTTCTGTTATAATCCCTTTAGACAGTCGCAGACTCAGAAGATCACTCTCACAACTGCAAGCTTATGAACGTCATGCAAAATCTGATCTAACGTCCAACCTAAATCCATTCGGCATGATAGGAGTGACTCTGCCAATCTCAATGATATATTCCATTGTAAACACGAGAATACGACATTATAAACGTTATAGTTCTCTGAAGGATGAGGATGTGAGCCCAAAATCCATAATAACCGATATGCATGTGAATAGTCGATCCATTCCATACATGAAAGTTTCTTTCCTAATTAGATTTTGTGAAACACTTGGAGGGAGAATGGTTCAATTTCTTTTCTTGTTGAGCATTGCATTGTTAGCTCAGGGGGGGCTTTCCATCTCCACTGAGTTATAAGAGAGTCAATCTTTGACTGTGCATGCTTTTCCTCTCGTTGACCTATTCTCTACTCATCAAGTTTAATATATACAACGAGTTTATAAACTGATAAATTTTGATCAAATGTTACCTTACACAATTTGAGAAATTTGATTGCAAACTTTGGTTATGTCTTACGTACCAACTTCCTCTGCATAATTAAGACAATACCGAGGACTGGTCCTATATAACAATTGATTTCATTAGGAGATCGGACAACAAATTTATCACGCAGATGAATAATCGGCATTCAAGTAGTCGAGACTAGCTTATGATGAGAATATAGTTTCATCTAATAAAACACCATGTTTTTTCCTAAATTTTCTCTAATTTTGCTCATGATAATACATAAATAACTAACCCACGTGATTGGTCATTACTTTGTGGATGAAAGGGTCAAAATGATTTTCTATCGCAAGCAAACTTAGAAGTAACAGTAATTCATAATTGCATGGTAGACCTTCCCGCAGTCGAAGGATTGTATTAAAAACACAAAAGAACAAATGTGGATTGTTAAGATAGATTCGGCGCTGTTTTTCTTAAACAAAGTTTTTTCAGGATATAATCTTGTGAATGAAAAAGATTTATAATTAAGAGAGCATTATTCTTTAGTTGACTGATTTAGGAACATAGTCAATCTTTTTCTGGTTATAAAGGAGGGTCAAGGCCTAGTACAATAAAAAAAAATCAGAACGAGCCAAATTTTGTTCATTGAGGGCAAAATAATATGCGAACATATGTAATGTGTAAATATAACAACGTGTATAAGATAAAACAAAATAATCTTACAGAGATTTTACATTTTTAGAAAATGTAGGGGCAAAACTTTGAAAAGCATAATTTTTAGGATGAAATCATAGAGAATATTGTGTGTTTGTTTTACAAATAATATTCAACTCAACTCAACTCAACTCAAATTATCTTCAATTCGACATCACAATCATTACTTTTTTATTTTTTAAATATTTTTAATCATTCAATTCAATTTTTAATATTAAATTTTCTCAACTATTCATTACTTTTTCACAATTCAACAACACAATTATTACTTAATCATTATTTTCTCTCAATTATTTATTACTTTTTGACACTTTTTCTCATAATTCAACAATACAGTCATTATAAACCAATTAAAACCAAAACTCAACTCAATTCAACTCTCAATCCAAACGCATTAATTTTTTGTTTTATTTGGGGGATGGGTGAGGGGGATTGGTGGGGCGTGTGTGCGTGCGTGTTGGGGATCTTAAATATCAGGCGGGGGCAACTGCCCCCCTCAAGGCCATGTCGCCCCGTCCCTGGACTGATCTAACTTGGGCTAAGATTAGTTTTGGTTTATTTAATTTCTGAATATTAAACGGTGCACAAAAAAAAAGGGAAAAAAAAGCACAAAATGAAACATAAAAACACCAAAATTTACTTTAACAAAAACCAACAGTGTATTTTATTTCTATTCAAAATTACAATTATTTCATCAAAGAGGCGCATGCCCCTACCTAACAACCAAGATGATGTAAATTTGATACTCGGTCGGACTATTCGTACTCCTTTATTAGTTATTAGGATTTTTGTTTCATTATGTAATCTCTCTTATAACTGGAAAAAAAATGCAATTATTTCTTGAAATCTTTTGTGAGACCTAGTCCCAATATTCCTCTCTTCATCGCCATTTTTATACTACGAATTAATTAATTTATATATACAAGAAGTCTCCACCCTCTACTAGTTCTCTATAAATACCAAAGAGATATAAGCCATCATCCATTCAAGCCATAGTTAATACTGAAAATTTTCAATTATTCCTTCAAATTTTAACTGCTTTTCATCATATATTTTGATTAATTCAATAAAATGGCTAACAAGTGTATGAGTATTCTCCTTGTCCTCCCGATCCTTGCATTTGCTCCCGCTAGTCATTGCAGGAGGATGAGCGGCGGATACCTTTACCCACAGTTCTACCACTTCTCGTGCCAGAGAGCCCAAGACATAGTCAACTCAGTCGTGGCCAAGGCCGTGGCACAAGAAGTTCGTATCGCTGCTTCCTTGCTCTGGCTTCACTTCCATGACTGTTTTGTCAAGGTTAGCAAAATATGGTGATCATAGGATCCACATTTTTTAGTTTTCCAGCATCTATGTAGGATGACCCTGTGCTTGTTTTGTTAGGGATGCGAGGCATCGATATTGCTAGACAGCACCAAAAGCATGACCAGCGAGAAGCTGTCCAACCCGAATAGAAACTCAGCTCGAGGTTCGAAGTCATTGATGAGATAAAATCTGCCTTGGAGAAGGAATGCCCGAACACTGTGTCTTGTGCTGACATTCTTGCTTTGGCTGCCAGAGATTCCACCGTTCTGGTTAGTGTTCCGAATCACCGTATCAGAAGACATGCCTACACATGAAGATCAAATCTCCCGATCGTATAACAACTTGTTATGTTATCAAATACTACAGGCAGGTGGACCGAGCTGGGAGGTTCCTCTAGGAAGAAGGGACTCGAGAAAGGCAAGCCTGAGTGTCTCCAACAACGACATTCCAGCCCTGAATGAAACATTCGTCACTATCCTGAATAAGTTCAACCGACAAGGCCTTAAAATCGCTGATCTTGTCGCATTATCCGGAAACTATTAATTTATCCCAACTTCATTCATCTAAGGACTAGATTTTATGTAGTTCACTACTTGGTTATTGCTGTTGGTACCTCATTAGTGATCGATCGTATGTACAGGAAGCCACACGATTGGGAATGCCAGGTGCACAGGCTTCAGGCAGAGGCTGTACAATCAGTCCGGGAATAGCCAGCCTGACTTCACTCTTGATCAGTCATATGCCTACCGACTCCGCTCAAGCTGCCCGAGCTCAGGCATGGATGACAACCTCTTCTCTTTGGACTAAGTGAGCCCCACTGCCTTTGACAATAGCTACTTTCAGAACCTGATGTCCTACAAGGGCCTCCTCAACTCTGATCAAGTACTCTTTACGGGGAGCAAGGATTCTCTGGCGCTCGTGAAGAAGTATGCTGAGAGCAAACATGCTTTCTTCTTGCAGTTTGCAGACTCGATGATGAGAATGGGGAACATCTCCCCCCTGACCGGGTCGAAGGGTGAGATAAGAAAGAGATGCCGTAAGAGAAATTAATCCATTTCGAGAGCCCTGTTCAATACTTCAATTCCTGGTTGTTTGGGGTTGTATGTTTGTGCTTGTTTAAAGTTACTAAAGCATTTCTGATCGTTTGCTGAGACTTTTGGTCTGATAGGAAATTGACAAACACATTCTAAAGAATGACCAAACATCAGAGATAATTCCCATTCATAAACATCAGATAAAACATGCCGGAAGTTCTCATAAACTCGCAGACATTCAGAGACAAGGTATAGCGTTAGCTCAGGGGTGACTTTATCAGTAACCGATGATTTTGATCAGTTATTAGCCTATACAGTTTGAGAAAGTCGATTGCAAATTTCGTTCAGTCTAAAGCAGCAACTTCCTTTGCATGATCGGAACGGTCAATACTGAGACTGCCCTGACAATTGATTTTTCAGAGAGATGATCAGACAATAGAAATATTATCACACGGATGAATAATTACAACAGCTAACTCTTTATGCTGAGACTTTTGGTGTGTTCAGCAATGACAGACATATACACATTCCCAGATCCAAGTCACCGCAAAAGAAAATTTCAAGCCAAATCCTACAGAGAAGATGCTAACAAATGCAAAGATTGAAGCATGACATGTAATTAAGATGATGTCTTCGGTTGAAGCTGATCAACCGAAGACATCATCTTGAATTGATTCTCATTTCTAGACATCAGAAAAAACTTGCAGACAACTTCTCATAAACATGCTGACATAATTCCCTTCAGAGGATTGGTTTCGAAAGCTACTACTATTTACACTTAGAATTGCACTACTCCTACTCCAAATACAGAAAACAAAGTAATTATAACAATCGAGGTTCTTTGAAATTCGGCGGGCCGCCCTTAAGCAGCGAGCTTGTTGCTTGAAGAGGTCTTCAATTGCTGATATATGCAGACATGTACTCACAGTAAGGAGCTAAGAAAAAATGGGCCTAAACAAACTTCTCTTGAGGCATAAACAACCTATCGGCATGGGCCACGGTTCAAAGCGAGTTCAGGATGGCTATAGACCACCTCGTCCCACATCAGTTTCCTCATCACCTTCTCCTTTACGCCCTCCTCTACGTCAATCTTCACCTGGAACTGGGCCGGGCAGTCGAGTGTCGGATCGTAAATGTCTTCCGGGTAAGGGTGCTTGAGTGCTTCAGCAGCAGTGATCCTCTTCCTGGGGTCGAACACGAGCATCTTCTCCAGCAAGTCCAATTCCAAAGGATCTGCCAGGGGAAAGAGACTCGAGAGCGGGATTCCTCTACAGTGAGGCAGGGACTCGACGTATTTTCTCGCCGTTGCACTTTGGATGAACTCAAGATCCGCTTCCTTTTGGGTGCCTAGCACGCTGATTATGCACTGCAACTGGTTCTCGGAGCAGGTGCCAGGAAAGATGGGTTGTCGCCCGAGAAGTTCAGCAAAGATACACCCAGCCGACCAGACGTCGATAGTTTGCCCATAGTTGTAGGAGCCAAGGAGGACCTCGGGCGCACGGTACCATCGACTGACAACATAGCCAGTCATGAACTCTGAGTCATCTTGGGCTGTCGTTCTCGCCAGTCCAAAATCGCCAATCTTCAGATCACAGTTGGAGTTGATGAGGATGTTGCTGGGCTTGAGGTCTCGGTGGAGGACGTTAGCTGAGTGAATGTAGCGGAGGCCGCAAAGAATCTGAAAGACCATAAACGTCACGTGATCGGCAGATAGTCCCTGACTCGACTTGATAATATGAGACAGGTCGGTGTCCATGAGCTCGAACACCAAATAAATGTCCTTAAATTTCGTCTTCGGGCTCGGCACCATGACATCCTTGAGGGGGATCACGTTGGCGTGCCTGACTTGCCTGAGAATGGCCATCTCCCTCAGAGTCCTGACAGCGGTGGTGGGGTCTTCGAACAATTTGGAGATCTTCTTGATGGCGACCTTCTCGTTCGTCTTCTTATCAAGCGCAGAGCAGACCACGCCGTAGGCTCCTGCCCCGAGAGGCTTGAGGGGCTTATATTTGGCATCGATCTCGAACACATGGTTACATACGGAGGAGTAATTCTTCCCTCTTCGCCAGATTCCATCAGGAGGCAGAGCTGCTTGAATCGGAGGTGCCATATGGTCAAGGCTGCTTGGCCTGAAAAATTAACAATCCGTTTTCAATATGAGCAACCTACCAGTAAATTAATGAAATATGGCACGATCAAACGAAACAAAGAGACCAATTTATTTCTAACTAAAACTGCTGCCTCTTCCCGATCATCGAAACTGTAAAATATCCATTGGGCCTATAAGCGATTAAGCCCATCTCGAGCTAATAGATTGTGATACCTAATCTCTTATAAACCCATTAGATATTTCTTAATTTTTCAGTGTGGAATTTTTTACTCTCAACAGAAACAAACGAAGTAATAAATAGATAAAAACAGAGGATAGCGTTTCATCACAGTCGGGACAACAGATTGGCATGCACCTATGACGGAATAGATTCTTACTTGGTGCAAGCAGCTTCTTGCTTCATCCTTCGTCTTCTTCAAATTGCCGACTTCGTGGGGGTGGGGGAATTCGCGGAATGCAGGGGGCTGAAGAGAATCGACTTTCACAAAACTGGGTTTGCAGTTTTTTTTTTTTGTTGCTCAGTATGTTTTGCACTTGCAGACGTGGGGATTAAGCAATTTAATGAATCTTTGTTTTTGGGTTTATATATGAATCTTTGGATTTTTGTTCCAAGCAGGTATCTGATCTTTCTGTTATGGACGCGCATGACCGTTGCTCCCTCCCGCCTCCATATTGTTTCCTTTCTTAATTATGTTTCCTAATTTCTGATTGGCTCTCGCTAGATATTAGCTATTACGGAATAGGAAACATGTATATTCCCCATATCTTCAATCTCCAGTTAATTAATCCGAATCTCGAAATAAAGATTTATTATGTAAATTTGATATATCATTTTACTTAAATTTGTTGAATTAGATAAATAAGGAGTTCATTGACAGCCAGTTTCAAATATTTCCCCGGCACACATGATCGGGAATAAGGACATAATCTTCGTTACATCTGCACGTAGGATATTTCTTCTCGGAAAATGCCCGGTCTTGATTTCTCAGTGACTTCAAATTAGATGCTGCAGTTACGTACTAACCAAGAAACATAGCATTGATGCAAATTTTTTCTTCAATATAAGCTTTATCTATCTATCTATCTATCTATTATTTAAGAGTGGTATAATTGGGTATAATCAGGAAATTAGAGGTTTATTGGAAAGGGGAGGGAGCTTTTCTTAAACCAACACTTATGTTTTATATAGAAATCTTCATGATCTATCTTTAGGATTTGGGTTTCTTGCTTGATTTTATCGCCCTTATTTCGATTTTCAATTGGGAAAAATACCATTCCTCCCCCCAAAACTATTGGCGCAGGGCACTTTTTTATTTTTGGACATTTGCCCCCCTCAACTATTGTGAGGGGGAAAATGTACCCCCACCATTAGCATTCCCGTCCAAATGGACGAATGAGTCACGTGCATTACATGTCAATCTATAAAAAAAAAAAGACTTTCAAAAAAAAATTCGAAGAAAAAGAAGAACTTCCACAGAAGTCTCTCCACATCAAGTTTATACAATGAGGGTTTATAATTAACCGATGATTTTGATTAGGTATCGGCTTACAGAGAACTTCATTTTAGTCTTAATTACCAACTTCGTCAGCATAATTAGAACGGCCACTACCGAGAATTTAGTTCTTAGTGAGATAAGACAACATAAATATCCCATGATGAATAATCGGCGCCCAAATAGTCGAGACAAGCCTACAATAGGAATACATATATAGTTTCATTTCACACGATGTTTATCTCATCTCTTCTCCCTCTCTCTTCTTATGAAATTACATAAATTAATATGAAAGCTGAGATAAATTCATTCAAAATCATAAAGAAACTAAAGATGCATATTATTGTAAAAATTCAAGTGAGATAATTTCATTCAAAATCATCTTAACAATCCCGACAGAGAAAGAAGTTGCCTGCATAATTCTATTCATAGGAATGGTTTGAAAAGTACTACGATCTACAGAATTACAATTGCCTACTCTTATTTCGTATACCGGAAACGAAGTGATATGAAGAGAGGAACTTCAAAAATTGCGGGCCTTCTTTGATACTTGAAAATGTTTCCGGTTGCGCGGACATGTCCTTCATAGTCAGAAGCTAGTAAAATTTGGGCCTAAACAGATTAACTTCCATTTCTTGAGGCAGCTGGACGACCTATCGGTGTGGGCCGCTGTGCAAAGCGATCATGGCAGCACATCAACTCGTCCCACATCAGTTGCCTTAACGTATTATGCTCCACACCCTCCAGGTCAAGTTTCACCTGGGACTGGGCTGGAACGTCGAGGCTTGGATTGTAAACATCTGCCAGGTAAGGGTGCTTGAGCGCTTCGGCCGCAGTGATCCTCTTCCTGGGGTCGAATACTAGCATCTTCGCGAGCAAGTCTAATCCCAGAGGGTCAGCTAGGGGAAAGAGAGTCGACAGCGGGGTTCCTCTGGTGCAAGGCAGTAACTTGATGTATCTTCTGGCCTTCTCACTTTTGATGAAATCGAGCTCTGCTGGCTTCGGGGTGCCTAGCACACTGATTATGCGCTGCAACTGTTTCTGGAAGCAGGTGCCTGGAAAGATGGGTTTTCGCCCGAGAAGTTTGGCAAAGATGCACCCCACCGACCAGACGTCGATAGGTTGCCCATAGTTGTAGGAACCGAGAAGGACCTCGGGTGCACGATACCATCGAGTGACGACATAGCCAGTCATGAACTCGGAGTCGTCTTGGGCTGCAGTTCTCGCAAGTCCAAAATCGGCAATCTTCAGATGACAGTTGGAATTGACGAGGATGTTGCTGGGCTTCAGGTCTTGGTGGAGGACGTTGGCTGAGTGAATGTAGCGGAGGCCGCAGAGTATCTGAAAGACGAAGCACCTGACGAGGTCAGCAGATAGCAGCTGACTGGACTTGATTACACGATCCAGGTCGGTGTCCATGAGCTCGAACACCAAATAAACCTCCGTGAACATAGACGGTCGGCTCGGCACCATCACATGCTTGAGTGAAATCACATTGAAGTGCCTGATTTGCCGGAGCATCTTCATCTCCCTCAGGGTCCTGACAGCAGTGGTGGGGTTTTCAAACACATTGGAGATTCTCTTGATCGCGACATTCTCCTTCATCTTCTGATCTTTCGCGGAGCAGACCACACCGTAGGATCCCGCCCCGAGACCCTTGATGGGCTCAAACCTTGCATCGATTTCAAAAATAGTGCCCCATACGGAGTAGTAACTCCTTCCTGTTCGCCAGAGTCCATCAGGAGGAAGAGTTGCGTGAACCGGAGGCAACATCCAATCAACGCTAATTGGCCTGAAATATTAACAGATTAATGGCTATCCCCATAAGCAACCCGGAAAGGAAATACAACACGATCAAACAAATAAACAAACGCTTTTCCATCCAACCAAAACTGGTGCCTTCCCAAAAATGACATCCGACTTGAATTGCTTTTTTCTTTTTTTTTTGGATAATTATGAATTGCTATATCAATAAAACAGAACAACATAGCATTGCATCATATTCAAGACAAGTGAATCGTCATGCACGAGGACGAACCGTTCGGTAGAGAAGGTACAAATTCAATAACATAAAGAAGTATGTTCTCTTGCTTACTTCATCAGAATTTCTTGCTTCATTCTTGTCCCTCTGCGAATCACCTACTTCGTGGGAGATTGTGGAATTGCAAGGGGCTGAAGGAAGAGATTTTCGTGAAATCGGGATTGCAAGTGTCACTTCAATACTAAACTCTGAGTAGAAATATTAAATGAATCTTTCATTTGGGTTTTTATATGAATCTTTGGTTTTTGTTTCACTCGCAGGTATATATCTTTATCGGGGTGCTTCAGCAAAAAGAGGTATCTAAATCTATCTGTGCGTCTCTCCAGCTCTGTTCCTTCATCTCCGAGTCACAGAAATAATCGTTGCTCCCGCCAGCCAGCCACCATCCTTTTTTTTTTTGGGGTCCTAAGTGATATTTCCTGATTTCTCAATGGGTAAATATTCCTTATATTTCGGATAGGAAATATGTGTATTTTCTATTTACTTCATTGATGCGAATTTCTTCTTCGAGATTTGCCTTTTTAGATATGTTATCTATTATGGTGAAATAAATATCTTATTTGGTAAGTATAAGTGATAGATATATCATTTTAATTTTTTTTCGATAGTTTAACGGGACAAAAGCCCAAAAAAAAACAAATTACTAACATGGGTTGCTCAAGCGATTCGGCTTTTGTTTCCCTTAAGTAATGTCTCGAGTTCGAGTCTTGTGAATGGAGAAAATCCACGCTGGGAGAGTTTTACCCCTTATTGGACCGATCCGGGTCGGCTGGATTAGTCGGGGCTCAATTGGGCTTTTGAATACCAAGATTCACACCAAAAAAGAAAACAAACTATGAACTACATAGGTTGGGTATAGAAGCCCCAACAATATTGCCATATAATAGCGGGCCAATGTCGATTGGAGGATATCATGTTAATTTTAAATACCTTGGATTAAAAGCCGCCATTTGCAAATATTTTCCCTGCACATGATATATATGATAAGTATGTGGTTTTTGATCTTGTTAGTCTTAAATCAATCAATAACGCGCTTCAAGTTGCATTTCTCATTTAACTTCAATACCGGGTGCTTCCATTATGACAATTTTTAATTCACCAATTGTGTAGGCATGTACTCTAAAAGAAAATTTTAAAAGTCGGTTTGATTTTATGGTCGATTTTTAAAATTTTAACTTTAACTGTAACTCTACTCACTATACAACAAAAGTCAACAACACAATTATTACTTTTTCCCTTTTCTTCAATTTTTTTAACCATTCAATTCAATTTTTAATACTAAATTTTTTCAATTATTCATTACTTTTTCACACTTTTTTCATAATTCAACAACACAATCATTACAGTACAATTAAAATCAAAACTCAACTCTACTTAACTTTAAAACCAAACACACTGTAAATGACTCTTTCTCACAATGATGAAATTGGGGAAAACTGAAAAGGTTATTACGGTTAATAACAATTGCAACAATCACTCAAGTGGTGAACATCTCATCAACTCATTTCTTGCATTTTAATAGTTCTTACTCAAACCATACGACAATGTAGGATTACCAAAAAATTTCTATTTTCAAAAATTTGAATTTTTTTTTTGAAAGAGTGCCACATCAACGACATGTGCAATAATCAATCAAGAATTCCCCTTAGTGGGTCGACCCGGTTCGAACTGGATTAGTCAGAATTTATTAGGCTTCCGAATAATACGGAGCGCACCGAAAAAGAAAAAGATTTTTTTCATAATATAGGGGTCAAATATGAAAAGGAATTAAAGTAAAATTTTGAAATAGTGATAGTGATGGATGAAAAGGCTTTAAAGTCGTATCTATGGCCTAATATAGTCTATTTTTTTTCTTTTCGCTTATAATGGAGGGACATGACCTAGTATAAGGATAAGAAATAAAGTAAAGTATAGTAAAGGGGCATAAAGTGCAGGCTTACAACTGCACTAGTTGAAAATTAATGAGCACAGAAACTTCAAAAATTAAGGGACAACCAAAACACTAGAACACGTCTCCTATTTGCTGATATACATGGGCATGTCCTTCGCAGTCCAAAGTTCACAGAATGGGCTCGAAGAAACTTCTCTTGAGGCATAAGACCCGTACCATGGCACAAAGCGAGTTCGGGATGGCTGTATAACTCCTCTTCCCACATCAGTTTCGCTTTCGGTTTCCTCATCCAAGATCGGGATGGTTCCATATGAAATACGGCACAATCGGACGAAAAAAAAAAACGGATCTGGAATCGATAAAACAGAGGAAAGCGTCACATCGCACTCGGACAAGAGATTGGCACGGGAGACATAATAGATTCGTACTTGGTGCAAGCAAATTGATGACTTGGTGGGGGAAATTCTGGGATTGCGGGGCTGAAGAGAATCGATTTTCTGGAAATTGAGCTTGCAGAAGTGGGAATTAAGCAATTTAATGAATCTTTGTTTTTGGGTTTACATAATATGAATCTTGGATTTTGTTTCAAGCAGGTGGCTGATCTGTCTGTTGTGGACGCGCATGACCGTTGCTCCCTCCCTCCCGCCACCATTTTGTTTCCTTTCTAAATTATGTTTCGTAATTTCTGATTGGCTCTTGCTAGGTATTCCCTATTTACGGAATAGGAAACATGTATATTCGCCACACCAAAAAAAAAAAAACCATGTATATTCGCCCATATTTTTTTTTTGGGCCAATATATAAACTGTATCTTTTTTTACTACATATATTAGTATCTTCAATCCTCGGTTAATTGATGCGAATTTTACAGTTATTTATCTATGATTTAAATTTTGTTTTGATGAGTATATATATTAGAGAAATTATAACATGAGATACTAAATAATATCCCAATGAGGCACATACTTTTTGCATCTTTTAATTATTAAAACTTACATTTTGACCTGCAGTTTTTTTTATTCTCGTTACAATATTATCGGATCACATTCCAAAACAATCAAATATATTGAATTGATGATGTGTAGCATTTAGACGCCGACACTTGTCACAATTACTACCGACCCTTTAACTGCTCCTGCCCATACCACCAGAAACCTTACCCGATATTTTGAATCGAACGATTTTTTTAAGATAACCAGTCTAATAGAATGCAGTTCATTATTAAATCGGCTTGGATTTATCAGTTTGATTCATAGACTCGGTTTAAACATTCAGTTATTCATCTGAAATACCATCGTCGGTCATGGCTTCCATCGTCATCGGAGAATAGCGAGATGGACTTAGGTTTTCATTGGAGAATTACAACCTAATAAAACAACACATAATCCAATGGATCAAACGAATGAATTTAGTCATCTTATGATTTAGTTTCATGAACGGTTTATGTTCGGCCATGCTCGTGCGTGCTAAGATGACCATTGGCGATTGCCTTGATATGCAGTTGGACAAATATTGGAATTCGATGAACACGTTATGGCAGGACGCAAATTCATTAAACGGCAACAAGACTGTGGGAAGGAGACGAGATTGTTGCAATAACTGTTGACATAATTTAAAGATGAAGAACGTCGTCGTCAATGGCGGTTTCTGGTGAATGAACGACTGCCTTTTTTTTCCAGTTATTCTAAAAAAAAAGGAAAAATAATCTCCCTAGTTTAACTTCCTTAAAATATGAAATGTTAGTTTTTTTTTGTGGGGATCACTATGTCTAAAATTGTGGACTTATAAATGTAAAATAGGTTTATGAAAAAAAAGGGAAGAAAATCTGAAAAACACGATTCCTGTAAACCACCATTTTAGAATTACTCGATATTATCCATTTATCTAGAATTGCTCAAGCAGATTGAATGATTGGTCAAGGCCAAAATGAAGCCGTTAGTTTTTCATCCAGGTCCTACGAATTGCCCAAATGGATAACATAATTTGCATAGCCAATATATAAAGACTCGAACTTAGTTGTTTTTCATCGGACGAGGGAGGGACAAGTACAAATTATTGTGGGTAAAAATCGCAAAATTAATAGTTAAAGGACTACAATTTGAGGGGAAAAATATATAAATTATGAATGGTAAGATTTCATGTTGAAATATCTAATGCATAGAATTAGTATCTTACCATGAAACATTATTTAGTGTCTCGCTCTAAAAGCAATCTATATATTATATGGTATATCTTTTTTTTTCTTGGATTAAATGAATGAAAAGTGCATCAGCCTTCGATCGTTTCTAAATATCCCCCTACACATCGGGAATAAGGTTATCTTTGTTAGATCGGTTGGTACACGTGTGTGTAGTTTAAAATCATTGAATAACGCACTTGAATTTCTGGCTAATTTCAGATTAAAAAAAAGGCATGTCGAGTAGATAGTATATGTGTTTCCATTATGACAATTTTTAGTTCAACTCATTTTCCACAATTCACAAATAGAATTAACATAGCAGTGGTGTATAGAGCCTCGTTACGAACATTTCAGTGGTCGTTTGGACCGTAGCAAGCTCAAGCATAATCAAGCTTAATCAAGAATGGAGGAGCTTATATATCTTTTTTTCAACGGTCACAAGGGAATTCAAAATTTTAAGTTTTAAATAGAAATATCGAGGATCAAATTTGACTTCCTACTTGATTTCATCATTGGAAAAGTTAATTAGATAAAAGTATTTTGTACAATCAATTGCTTTAACATATCAAAAGAGGACGTACCGTATGGTGCGTCCTTCTCGCCTAATAATCAAGAAATTCAAAATTCAATATTAAGTGGGACTACTGTACCTCTTTATTAGCTATTAGGATTTCTATTTTACTGTAAAATATGAGTAAGACTAACTTTCTTTCTTTTTTTCCAATAAATAAGCGTAACTTGCACAAATAATATATCTCGCAATTTAATTTACATAAAAGAATTTTCAGTATGTCGAAAAAGAAGCGTAACATTTTGTTTTTCCCTTTTGGGCAGAACATAAAATAGGTAACTTGAAGTGGCATATATTCACATTGGAACATCGAAGAGATGTTTGTTCGTGTCTTGCTTGATTGCATTATCCTCCTTGCTCTTGCCTGCATTGCTTTGCCTTCAATTCATGCCATACGCTGCCCCAGTCCAAAAGGTAATTGCGCCATAAAGCTTTCCCGTATCGTACGGACATCCGCGTCCTTGTTTCTCCCCTTGCTTAAATTAAGGTCTGCAGCCGAAATATATATATACTTGCAAAAATCTTAAGCAAAACAAGAACATGCTAAAGCCCAACAACCAGTATATGTATTATAGGTCATTGACAAAGAATAATCATAGGAGGACGAGGCTCAGTTGTAATTTTTTTAACAAAATAAAGAAAAGAAGAACATTAGGCCCAACTGTCCATTGAAGAGCAAAAACGTAGGCCCAATTACTATTATATTATATCATTATTAATCTAATAAAAGAAAAACGAAAAATGGGTGAAAGGTTGCGAAAATTACAATTTGTGGCTGCTGGGATTCGAGCCCAGGTCTCCACGGCCACAACGTGGAATTCTGACCACTAAACTACAGCCACTTGATGGCAATGGTTGCCCAAAATTAAAGTAATGTAGGTGGCTAACAATGTACCTATACGCCAGTGACCAATTTCTATTTCAGCAAGTACCAACAAAGGTCCACCGAAGGAACAAAAAAAAAAAAACAAGTACCAACTAAGAATAATTCTAGACTACAAACAAATCGGGACTACGACTCTCCAGATTGTTATAGTATTGATGTTTAGTTGTCATAGTTTTTGGTCGCGTTCACCTGATTTAACATATTGCCACAAAAAGATTTGAAGGAATACTAGTCTAACATGAACTGTTCAAAAGGAAGAAACATAGGTTGGGTCCATGAATCATGTTTATTGTGGATTTGTTTTGAGTTCCTCGGCATCCAACAACCACTCCAGTGAGGTCATCAGCAGCTCCCGCGGTTGGCGACTACCTTGCCTAGGGCAATAGTGGCAGGAGTCGGGCCACCACCGCCCCCGTCATCTCTCTCTTCATTTGGAAGAGAGAGAGACTAAGAAGATTGGAGTTATGCCAGGATTCCGACCTTCACAGGCCCAATTATTTCATCTCCCTTTTTCGACTGAAGAAAGTGAGAGAGAGACGTCGGCCATCACCTCCCTAGAAGATGTCGTCGGAGCCCGCTGCCCAGCATTGAGCCCCCACATCTCCCTCCATATCCAAGTTCTGCGAGCTTCTTTTCTTCAATTTCTAAAGTTTAGTTTTATTTTTAAAATTAAAAATATTTATTTCCAGGGATAGATTGGTCATTTCCCTTTAATATCCTAGTTTTAAATCTAAACACACTTCAAAGACTTGATTAGGATATAGCAAACCCACAGGATTTAAAATCCCATTCCATCCACTTCTATTTCAATCTCCAAACCGGCAACCAAATATTGCCATTATAACATAAGGTAGGTTTATGAGCCTAACAAGATAAGGTAGAGAAAGAAATAAAAGGACACAGGCAGTGAGACTTACAAAATGCCCTCCGCGTGGACAGTCAACAATGATTTCCAGAGGTCTCTCTTAGCTCAGTGGGGTGTAACTGTCTAATGTTGTGCTGTACTGTCTTGTTTCCTGATGTCTGGCTATGATGTGTATGTCTCCTCTTTAATTTCCCTATTGTTTTTGCTGTTCAGTTGGCCTGCGTGCCTCTTTTTCCCATTTTAATGGGCTCTGAGCTTCTTTGCTTTAATTTGTGCTGAGTCCACAATGAGATATTGTATTTGGGAGAAGTAAATGATAAAGAGCATCACAAAAAAAAAAAAAAAAAAAGAGATGCCCTCTGAGTCGGAAGTGAGGGAAGAGGTTTCGGAAGAAGGGTCTTTCTTTCATCAACCGTTTGGAGGCAACAACACGGTCATGACCAAAGCAGCAACATGGAAGGAATTAGGTGATGAGCGAAATGTAAATGTGGCCAAACCCGTGGGTACCATTTTTTTCCTAATTGTTGTTTGTAATTGGAAAAAGAGAGGAACACCTAAAAGAAATTAAAGTCGAACGAATTGAAGACGGAGGAGGACAAGGGGAAAGGGTGAGGAGAAGAGAGAGTAAGAGAGGAAAGAGGGAGTACAACGTGGAATTCTTACCGCTAAACTACAGCCACTTAGTTTAATCCTCGTCAAATAATTGAATTGGTTACGAGAACATCTATAAGTTTTTTCAATGTCAACCCTGGTATTTAGGAATTCAATTGGACCCCAATTAACATCTATAATTTCAACCAATTCTTCCTCACTGTAAAATACCCACTTGGGCCTACACGGACTTGAGCCCATCTGTAACCCAAAAGCTTAAGCTAATAGGTTACTGGACCCAAGCCTCATATAAGTTTGTGGTTTCTTTCTCAATTTTTCGATGTGGGACAACATATCTCAACACCCGCCCTCACGTGGCAACGTGTGGTCCAACACGTGCCACGTGCCTTAAACACCCGCCCTTAACAACTGACCCGAGCCGGGCATCCTCTTCTGTGCTCGGGTAAGGGGGGACAAATACTAAACTAGCCTCGAGCTCCACACTCGTGCCTAACTAGAGGTGCAATTTTAGCTACCTCGGAACTGGACCGGACCACTCTTGGGCCTGATTAACATGAGGCGCACTCTTGGCTACCTCGAAATCGAATCTGGCGTGGTGTGAGCCCACATGAGCGCGCGGAAGCATAACCCGCTCTGATACCATGTAAAATACCCACTTGGGCCTACACGGACTTGAGCCCATCTGTAACCCAAAAGCTTAAACTAATAAGTTACTGTACCCAAGCCTCATATAAGCTTGTGGTTTCTTTCTCAATTTTTCGATGTGGGACAACATATCTCAACACTCACCATGCTATTTCAGCAAGCATCAAGTAAGAAAGTCCGAACTGCAAACTAGGGATACCACAACTAACTCTTTAATTTTTTGTTGTACAAATATTTTATTCTCATAGTTTTCTTCCGTCGTACTGAGCTCATGTAAAGCCAAGCTATTCAAAAGAAAGAACCATAAATCTCCGCTAAGATCCATGCACTGTGTCATTTGTGTATTTGTTTGAAATGTTCCTCGAGATCGAACGACTAGTGCAGCATCATGTCGATTTGCTCATAACTTCCGAATTCATTATAATGGATCAATTATGCGTAATTAGGGTTATATAAACATCCCGGTTCTAGGCATTGCTCGTAACATTACCAACATGGTGAAAGCAAACAAAGGATATTCTTCACATGTGAATTGTCAATGCTCAAAGCAGATGAAAAAGAGAGCGGAGCAGTCCAGTCAACGTTTGCCGGCCGCGCGTGACGTGATTTTGTCCAATTGTATTTTCTTACTTATAAAGTAGGCCCACTATTAGTCTAGCCCATCGTTCAAACCCATTTTCCAGTCCCACTTGATTTCGCAACCCAATTCAATAATAAAAATTAATAACATTGCTGGGTAAATCGTTGGACTAGTGAGGCAAAATTCGTACACTCTCAGTATAAAAAAAATCATAGACTTTTACTTAATTTGTTAATTTGAATTATCAATTTAATATTTTATTTAACTAAAAAAAAGATATATACTAATGAAAATCTATACCGTCTGAATATAAACAAATGGGATGGAGAGATCTATACTAATATATTTATGAACCATTAGTAGACATGTATACTATACTAATGGTTTATATTTGAAAAGTATATAATTATGTCCATTTGGATAGATTTTCAGGACTTACCAATGAGACTTTACCAATGAGAAGCATATATTGATGTCCGTAGGAATAGATTTTCAAAACTTGTACCTTCAGACAATAAGGCCCCGTTTGGATTCACAATCTATTAATTTTAACTTTAACTTTAACTTTAACTCAACACACTACATAACAAAAATACACATTTCCCAATTCAAAAATTTTAACTTTAACTTTAACTCAACACACTACACAACAAAAACACACGTTTCCCAAGTCAAATTTATAATCACATCTCATTTGTCATTTTCCACAATTAAAATCAAAATTAAAATCAAACTAACTTTAACTCTGAATCCAAACGGCCCGTAAGAGTTAGGAAAAATCTCTCGTTAGTAAAAGTTTTTTGCAACATATTTTGACTGTTAGTATAGTTTCGAAAAATCTATCCTAATAGATATCAATATATACTTGTCAATATTTTTTTTATATCCTAATAGATATTCAATATATACTTGTCAATATAACCCATTAGTAAGGCTTGGTTTGGGAGTGTTGTTACTAAAATAGAAGTGCTAGAGTATAATTATTGAAAAATAACTGTTGATTTTAGAATAAGCAAAAGCATTTGGGATGTAACAAATGAAAACTGTTGAAAGTAAAAAACACAATTATTAATACTTTAAACAGAATAAGTAGAAACAGATTTCATAAGCACCTATTAATCTACTTGAGAAAATCACGTTTGCAACCATAATTTCGACTCAAATCATGGTTTCAAAATTTCTCACCAAACACAAAATCTGCGTAAAATTATAAGGAAAAGTTATTATCGAACCTTCCACCACACTCCTAAACGAACTGTAAATTATTCATAAATATGTTGGTATAGAGCTCTCTATACCGATAGTTTATCTTCTGATGGTATAGATTTTCGTTGGTATATGTCTTTTTTTTGTAGTATTAATTTAACTTCGCAGGAATAAACACAATTTTTCGATGTTGCATATAAGGTTTTTCACTTTCCATAACCGCAATAGATAATCTGCGGTGTACGATTTTAGACCGTGGTGCAATTATTGTTCTCGTAGTATCTACACCGATACCATAGCTTAGTCTCATCCAGTTTCTTATCGGCGTTGAGGGCAATTTGAACAAAAAAAATTGAATTAAAGATCAAATCGAAACTACAAAGTTTCAAGATCTTTGGCTATGTTTGGTTGACCGAAAATGTCAATCCATTTCGGATCCATTCCACGAGGAATAATATTTCCCGCGTTTGTTTGCATCCAGAATAGGAATGACGGTTCTAGATTCGGCCTACCATGCTCCATAGAGGGGGAATAATCATTCCCCACGCGCCCCTCCTCCATGTGTATTCCCATCAGGAATACACCACAATTACCATTTTCTCCTTCCGTCTGCCCAGTCTCTGTTGCCTCCGTCTGCCACTGCCACTGTCGCTCCGCCCTTTAGCCCTCCATTGCCACCGTCTCTACTACCTCCCCAACTCTACCTCTGGCTGCGGCTTGCATCATTCCCAGCCGACCCGACCTCGAAGAAGCGAGATCGGGGTGGGACGGTTCAATCACGAATCCTGGGCCTGGGAGCCCGGGGAGACGACGAGGTGAGATCACTGACCCCACAGCGAGGCTTATCGAGGACCGACGACATCACGAGCTCCTCCAATCGAATCAACCGAGGAGGTTGGATCTAGGGTGGGTCAATTGGTCAAATTCGAGCTCCTGAGCCTTGCAGGAGGTCGACCTTGATCTCGCACTTCTCGAGCCTAGGATCGTTGAGACTTGGGCTCCCGACCGTTGGGCTGATTACGCGAAACTAGCCATGGGGGTCACGGGGAGGTGGGGCTGTGCGTTTGGCACGGGGAGCTATACTGAGGATGAACAGTACAATTTTCTTTTTTTTTTAATTATGTTTAATATAATAATTTAATATGTTATGATGGATATTTATGTCTTTTTTATCTTGTTTATGGTGTATTCTCGATTTTCGCCATTTTTCTATTCTGTACAACCAAACAAAATAAAATTTCATCAAAATTTTTATTCTATTTTTTATCCATTATATTTTGTATCAATTTCATTTCAGCAAACCAAACGTGCCCTTAATGATCAAATTGAAAAAAAAAACACACACACACAATGACAATCATGTTATCTCTGACGTGTCCGTAATTGTCATCGGATGATACAGACTTAATAATTAGCAAGGATCACGAGTATTCATTATTAATAAATAAATAAATAAGAGCAAAAATCACGAGCATGTCTTGGAGGGACCAATCACCATAGGCCAGTAAGAAATCTGACAAGCACAAGCTTAGCCCTCCTACATTTTTTTTTTTTAAATGAGAAAACCGCCTCCATATAAAATGAACCTTGGACACGTGAAAATCTAGGTGAAATTATTGTTTATATAGGTGCCCGAAAGAAAATACTGGAAAACGTATTGGAGATATACTTGCTTAGGATACATGCATATTATTTGTAAATATTTGCTAGCCTATTTAGTTCGTGTATTTTAGGATATAGCAGATTTATTTTCCTCTTTGGCTATTGTATTATTTGTAAATAATTACGACTTTCGTACCCAGGATAAGCTGCTGCAGAACAGAGGATCTCCCAATTTCTTGAGATGTAATTGCGGATTTCACAGAGAATATATCTAAAATAATCTTTCGACAACCTATTGACCAAACAAGTTCGAGACACCGAGCGAACTCCTCACAACTCAGCCAAAACTGAAGATGCAATACCAACATTATGAACAAATCCGCAAGCCCAGTTTGCGCACGAGTCACGAATGAGGTCACCTGCACCAGCTATGCTGGGTTACCTCGAGAGGCCCCATTCGTGTTCAGTTTCAGCCAATCGCCGGTCGGGTTGTTCCAGCTAATATCCTATTTGCTGCAACTGGGACAATATAGTTGATGGCGCTGCTATACTAATGAGGAGGTTACGAGCTAGGTAAATTTCAAATTAAGGTTTGGTAAGGTTGCTAGATTCCATCTCACATGAGTCCATGATCCACTGTAAGTTGCATATTGTCGTAAACCAACGTCTGCATTCTCGCTATCGTAGCAGATTATATATATTCATCTTATGCACATAAGAAACACGAGCAGTCACATCGTAGATTTAGACATTCATGTGAAGACGAAGACGAGGAAGTTTGGAAATAGAGAGCTCTAGCGTTTCATGCATATTGCAGCTTTCAAAGAAATTTTTATTTGGTCGGTGGTGTTGTACGTACCTAGAGAAATTAAAGATATATGTATATAAAATTGTATGTATATTACTTATCCAAAAAATTGTATATATATTTTAATGGGTCAATCCGACTCAAACTTAATTAGTTCGGTCTCATTAGACTTTCAGAAACTAGAATGCATACTGAAAAAATATATAATTATTTTGGAGAAAGAGGTGTAATGCAATGAAGCACATGTTCTCACCAGTAATCAAGTCTAGTTCTCATCGATGAAACTATTCTTTTATATATATATATATATAATTATTTATCTTTTTTTATTTTCTTTTACTAGATGATAACCTCCTTTAATGCAAAATATATATATATATAAAAATATCTCTCCCAAAAATCTATACCTTTTTATAAGCTAAAGAAGAGTTTTAAAACTTCTCCTTAACTTGTCACCTGTCGTGTCTTAATAGGTTTAGATTTATATGCATATAAAATAATATTAAATAATACTTTTCTCCAATTTCAACTACCATAGTGATATAATATTTTAATTATTTTCTTTCCTTTTCAACTATCGTTTTATTTACTCATCAATTTGACCTATATTATAAGGCCTCAATTTTAAAAAATATACTCTCTTATTCCTTAAATAAAATTTCCTCATACTTAATTAGTTCTTAAATTCTCAATTTTTCAAATTTTATTCTCAATAGGCAACATTATTTTCTCAGTATCTTATCTATGGAATTACATTATTATATTTCTAATTATTTAAGCATTTCTTAAGAGAGTATCAAAATCGTTGTCTAAAAGTCCTATCATATCAAATGTCTTCAATAAGTGTTCACATTAAAGTTTATTTTACATCTACGTATAATTTATCTTAAAGTATTATAATATTTGAATATAAAACAAAAATTACGACACCTTTATTCAGCTACTTCTTAATTTTAGGATGATAATTGGATAAGAGTAGATATCATGTTAACAAATTATACCGCCACAAAGCGCGGGTCCCAACACTACTTATATATATATATATATATGAAAGGGCAAGTGCGCATGCTGCGTGCAACATTAAATTTAAGAAGAAAAAACCAAGAAGAGAGTTGGTACTTTCATGATGAGTTGGCGTAAGAACTACATGAAATTTCTTCCGGATCATGTTTGATCGATAGACCGATACTGTGAACAGAAGCAAGTTGCTGATCTTCTGGGTCGCTAGCTTCTAAAGTCAGCACTTGATAGATGAACGGTATATTTCCGTCTCGGTTGTTATGATGTCTCTCTCTTTTTTTTTGGGTAATATGGAGGACGAAGCCCAATGGTTGTTATGATGTCTTTGTTAGCTTAATTTGTTATTTATTGTGCTTATACAATAGGATTTATGCAGCTATCCTCGAGACCAGTTCAAAGGGGATAAGGCTCAGCCAATAATAAATCGAAAAATGATAAAAAATACTAGAATAACCATGCTGCAAACAGTTGTACAGTGCAATCAGTTTTTTGACTGTTGGATGATCGATAAATTCTTTTGGCTGGGGCTATTTCCACCCACTTTTCGGCTAATACACCTCATTTATGCGTTGTTGTACCATATTACCCTTTTATGGCTACAACAGATATTGATATACCCCCAAATCACTCTCCCATGCATTTCCCTTCCTTTCTCCATGCATATTGCCTACCATTTATAAAAACTCCTCATCTCTTTTAATCACAAATCGTCAAATCGTAACTTACCCAGCATTAGAAATTTCAAAATACCTTGAATGTTTTGTACAATAGATGAAAAAAAGTGTTCTTACGCAATTTTTAAATCTCCTTAATTTAGAATTGTACTGCTCGTTGAAAGATTCTCATACCAAAATACAAAATGACCATATCTTAATACTCAAATAAAATAACATTAAGCTTAAGTCAAAAATTGATTGCTATAAGCAAATTGATTTTTTACTTAAATGATTTGAAATTTTATTTGCATAAAAGATAGAAAAATTACATCTTTAGGGTGATACAAATATAGAAGAGAAACATATAAAAAAATAACGATATCTCAATAAGAATAATGGTGGGATAAGACACCCAATATGGCACCGAGCGAAGAAGGAAAAAATAATGATTTGATAGGATAGTATTATGTTTCATATGCAATAATAATTTGCAAAATCGTCGATTTGCGATTATTCAATAAAAATTAAATATCTTGATTTATCAAATCTTTTTCATTTATCACCTATAAACCTGAAAATATTGGATCGACTATGGAGACAAATATCATTGATGTGCATAGAGGAGTCAATACGATCAATACCATCGATCTCAACAAGACATCTCATTGAGAAGAAGACCTTGTATTAGGTTAGACGGTCCTTAAATTGTTAAATTTTTTTCTTAAATTAATTCATTATTCATATAATGCATTAATATTCTTTTCTAATTCTAAAACCTTATTGTGGCGGGAATGCGGAAGCTTGTGGGGTCGTGATCAAAAGCATGTGATGTTCTCGGACTTTTTTCTTAAATCTTTTTAAAAAAGCATAAACTTTAACCCATTTTTCAATTTTAATTTTGGCACGAACTTTATATTTTAGAAAAAAACACGAACTTAGGTTTTCTTATCAAGTTAGGCATTTGTGTCATTATCCATCAATTTTGCTGACGTGGCGAAAAATGATGACTACGTGGCAAACGTTGTTATGACATGTTAGCAAAAATAATAAAAAAACTTTAAAGAAAAATAAAAAAGGACAGAAATGCTTTGATCGGAGAAAGGGTGAGGGCTCAGGCTAGCCACTGTAACCCCGATTATGTTGGTGACTTCAGAGGGCGTCGGCTACCCCAATCAGGGGGTGGTGACGGGGATAGAAGCCCTACCTACCGAAATTGAGAGAATCCCCAAGGGTGGTGGCCGAGATCGAGGCCCCACCCACCGATATAGGGAGAACCCTCAATTTGAGGATTCTCCCGATTTTGCCCGTCTCCTAATTAGGTTTTTCGGTGCCCTCTAGAATCATCGGCGACTCCAATCGGGGGGCTGTGGCTCACCTTTCTCCGATCAATGCTTTTTTCACTTTTTTTCTTTAATTTTTAAAAATTTTTGTTGAAGTAGCGTGACACCATTTACCGCGTAGACATCGTTTTCAACAAATCAGCAAAATGGATGGAAAATGACATAAATACCTTACGTGAAAGAAAATTAAAGTTCGTGCCTTTTTTTAACAAAAAATAAAACTCGTGCCAAAATTGAAAAATTGGTCAAAGTTCATTTTTTTTGGGTCATTAACCTTAATTATTTTATATTTTTTTATGTTTAATATTTATGTTCACAATAAGTTTCTTTTATTGAAAATCTATGTAATAATTTCATAATATGTATGAGTCGATTCTTTTTAATAATGAAATCTATGCCTATATTGTTCGTGCTTTCATTTAATTATTGTAATTGTGATTATTCTATATAAATGTTATAATCATATTACGTATTTGAGGATTAGTGTAAAGCAATAAAGTCAAATCCAAACTAATAAGGAGGACTAGGGATATATATATATATATATATATGATTATGTATAGTTTAATAACCAAAATGGGAACGAATTAAGAAAGGAAGGGAAATACTTGGAAGAGTGATTTGGGGGTTTATCTATACTTGTCATGGTCATAAATAAGTCATGAAGGGGTAATATGGTACAACAACGTATGAATGGGGTGTATTAGCTGAAAATGAGGTGAAAATAGCCCCAGCCATTATTTTTTATTCGTAATAATTGCAATCGTACAGTTGAAAAAGTAATTTAAAAAACAAAAATGATTGACTTATCGATTGAGGAAAGAAATCAAGAAGGAATTTTGGGGGATAATCAGAAAGGAAGTCAAGACGGGATAGGAAAGCATAATCAAGAATGCAATGAACCGAGTATTCTCTCGGATCATTGCCTCACCGAAAATCAATCTCGACCTTTCAATGACAGCACGTAGTAACTAGCCGGACATTTGTCAAATTCCTTGACTCTTCATTTATTATAAAAATGTTCTTTCTTTCTTTCTTTGTTTGGCCCTTGCCATGTGTAAGGCCTTACATGTATACTGTACAACGGGATATTCAATTAATTAAGTCAAAATACAGAAAACTTCCACTCAAGCATATTATTTTCCCTCTGTTGGTTGGTTGGTTCTTCAGTATCGACTTTTAAATTTTTGATACGATATAAAATCAATATAAACTCTTAGATTCCCCTCATTTAATATGAACTGTTCATTATACATATTTTTTTTAAAGTATTTTCATTCTTTACTTTCCGATTTTCCTCCTACAAACTTTCACCACTGTTATAAATTAGCTCCCACACGCAGACCAATAAGGAAGTGCAATGTCTTCTACCACAAACCACCGGTCGAACCAGCGGCATTAATTGAGTCATAACTCTAACTGAACCGGTTCACAAATTTGGTTTAACTATTATCATAAAACCTATTAATTTAGCCGGTCTGATGGCCTCCTTTCAAACAACCCCCTATGGCCAGATTTCCGGCTGCCACCGCCGACGGTAGAGGGCATGGAAGCGTTTACGTACGATGTCTTCCCCCCATCAATGACATAGCTACGACTATAGCCCGCAATCATAGGAAATAATTCATATAAAAAACCCAAATTCATATTTTTTGCTCAGTTAGAAATCATCATCATGTAATTAATGGATACTTTAATAATGAAATCTCAACTTTCAATAACAGTTCACTTGGGTCGATTATGGTTCGATCAAATGCCACAATCTGTCAATACAGATAATGTTACCTTAATATTTTCCATTGCAATCATAGGAAATAATTCATATAAGAAACCCAAATTCTACGATTACAATTTTCGGTCGTTAATAAATTTATTTCTTGTCATATTAGGTAATCATGCATGGATTTTCTATTCTGAGATTGTTTGTTTCTTAAACAAATACCGTCGACTTAAGGGATTTTTTTTGGTAACATGTTATATCAAATAAGGCATTTTTTATATAATAAGTGGTACAGATCGTGATTTCTGAAGGGTGTTTTTTAAATTTTAAAACTTATAAAATTAGACTATCCAGGTTAGATCGAATGGGATCTAAGCGCTCAAATTAGCACCGTATAGTATGAAAAACTCAAAATCTCCACAGTAGAATTTCGACGGTTTGTTTTCTTCTTTATTGTCCATTTCCTTTTTGCAAACAAATCCAGCGGGACCCATCTGAGTTATTTAAAAAGCTTGCCTCTGGGAAGCTCATACAAACTCAAAGCACTCCAACACGGAGAGAGAGAGTGAGAGAGAGAGATGGAAGTAATTAAAGTGCTTCACATGAATGGCGGAGTTGGAGAAACAAGCTATGCTAACAACTCTTCTGTTCAGGTATATATGTATGCATATACATATTCACATGTATAAAATTTGTCTGTATAATATATGCATGCATATATCGACGTATGCAAGTATGTTAATATAACCCCTCCGTTGAGATAATATAGTTTCATTATTCTTTCCCTCGCCTCAAAAATACATTAATTCCTTAATGTTTTCAAATTGTAATTACTTTCATGGAGAAAAAGGATTTGGTGTAATAACATCCTCCTCGGCGTGGGATTAAGACGTCGTCTTTGATTCTAACCAATCCGACCCTATACTCTTTTATTTTCCAGTTTCAATTTATTCTCTTATATAGTCCATAAGAAGTGTATAACCGGAAAAGAAAATACTCTCCCTATGTTTTGGGTGAACTACAGGGAGATAAACTAATTAGATACAGCAACATATTGGCATCGACTAGTCATTTACCCGTACAATGCATTAATTTTTTTTACCTACTCTAATTTTATTTAAATATGTATATTTAGAATAATTTTCTAAATTTTAAAATTATAATTGAAAATTTTATTTGAAATAATTTCCATTTTAGTATCTTTACTCTCTTTTTTTCCCTTGAAATTTTAGTATCTTTACTCATGAATTAAAGATTACTGGTCGTGAATTAACAACTATATTAATATACAAAAATACTTTTAAGTTACTGTGTGTATATTTACAATATTTATAAATAAGGAAGTATTCACATAGCAAACACAAGGAAAAAAATATTAAAAATCAATATGGATTGGTTGAAGTGATTCTTGATGCTTGTTTCTTTCAAATAAGATTTTGGATTCAAGTCTTGTGAATGGAAAAAATTCACGTTCGGAGAGTTTTACTCCTTAATGAGCTAACAAGATTTAAACTGGTCGAGACCATTGCGTTTTTGGGTACCATGGTGTAATAAATGTCGAGATTAAGTATATGCTATAATTAAAGAAGCAAAAAGAATAAATGTCAAGATTAAGTATGTGCTATAATTAAAGAAGCAAAAACTACTTCAAAATATTACTTATTATATATATATATATGTATATACATTTCGATGCGTACACTGGTATTCGAAAGCTAACAAGGCCCAAATTAATCCAGTTCGAGCTAAGTTTGCTTTCTAAGGGGTAAAATTCTCTCAATCATGAATTTTTTTCATTCCCAATACTCGAATTAGAGACCTCATTTAAGGGAAATAAGCATTAAACCACTAGTACTATATATATTTTTATAGTAAATGTAATATTGAGCATGATTGTATTCACAAAAAATTATATTAGTGAAGGAGGATAAGTTTCACTTTTATTTTTTTGGTCTGAGAAGTTTCACATTGTAAAAAATATATTTCTAGAATAGATTAACTATATTCCTACAAAGATTTATTTCTAGATCTATTTATATTGGTACATTTAATATGAATAAAAGTAAAATTATATTTCTTACTAAATGATAATTCAGTGATCCTATTTATTATATGTATTGTAGGTAAAAAAAATTATTTAATTCTATTATATTAAAATATTTATGCATAATATATTAGCAGATTCTATTTTCTTATGGGTTATAGATATGAAAAATAATTAGTGCATATTAAATCTTGTATGAGGCTTGTGAGTTTTCCTTATAATCGAAAAAAATTATTATATGTGTTAAATTACTGTTTAAGAAAAGTTAAGTTGCCGGTTGTTTCTTACCTATGCACTTAATTACCTATATATGAATAAGATAGAAAGATCCAATTCTGTATACATATCTTTAAGTACTACAAGCCTTTTGGCACAATGATGGCTTTTTTGGTGCAGCTGGAGATGATATCGATGACGAGACCCATCTTGGAGGAAGCCATAACCGGCCTCTACTTAAGTATCTTGCCATGGCCATCAACCCTCGCGATCGCGGACTTGGGGTGTTCCTCAGGCTCGACCGCATTTTTTGCAGTGTCTGAGGTTATCAGAGCAGTGGAGAATTTAAGCGGGAAAATGGGGCATAACGAGCCTCCCGAGTACCAATGCTACCTGAATGACTTACCAGGAAACGATTTCAATGCCCTCTTCAGGGCGTTACCAAAGATGCAGGAGGAGGCCCGATGTTTCTTCACTGGGGTTCCTGGCTCCTTTTATGGCCGGCTCTTCCCTTGCAAGAGTTTACATTTTGTTCACTCGTCGTTGGCTCTCAACTGGCTCTCTCAGGTAGTGATGACTGCTCAATCTCTCGATCTTTAGATGACCTTAAAGGCACATTTCAATTATCGTCTTGTAGAAGTACACGTACATGTAGATGTACTGCATCCATTGACTTATAGCAAATCAGTGAAGGTATAACCTCTAAGAAAGGAGTTGCTTATATGTTCATGTATTATAATATCGGGACTAAAGAGTATTTTGGGATCACCCTACCAAATATTTGATAGTATTCTGTCTTTGCCAAAATACTTTAGAAACTTTATTTTCATGAAAAAGATAATAACACAAAATAACCTATAATCAAGACAATTACCTTCAGGTTCCCCGGATGATAGAGTGTAACAAAGGGAATATATACATGGCAAGCTCAAGTCCGAAGAGTGTGATGGATGCTTATTACCAGCAATTTCAGAACAATTTCTCAGTATTTCTAAAGTGTCGTGCAATGGAGCTTGTGCCTGGAGGATGCATGGTTCTGACATTCCTGGGAAGAAGAAGCGAGGATCGGTCGAGCTCAGAGTGTTGTAGCATTTGGGAGCTCTTGGCCATGGCTCTCAATGAAATGGTCTCAGAGGTGACTAGAGAACAAAAAAATTCCATTTTAATTTTTTTTTTAAGTTTACAAATGAGACTCATTGAGCCTTTACACATAATTTTACACGTCTTTATACATATATATATATATATATATATATATCTGTGTGTGTGTGTGTATGTCGCGTTTGGCCACGGGAACAATTTCCTTAAAATTAGAATTAGAAGGGAAAAAAACCCAATATCATAGCCGGCATTCTGGAACTGCTGTGTTTGTATGAGCCTTCGATTTTAACCCTAACTTGAAATGATATAAAGAAGGTCTAGTCATCTGAAACTGACACATCTATAATTAATTAAGAAACACGAATCTGACATAGTAGAACGAACTACGCTTCTGCCTAATCTCTATTTTTTGTTTAAAAAAACACAGGGACTAATCGAAAAAGAGAAGATGGACGCATTTAACATCCCACAGTATTCGCCCTCCCCATCAGAAGTCAAGGCAGAGGTTTTTAAGGAAGGATCTTTCTTCATCAACCATTTGGAGGTCTCATCAGAGGTGAATTGGAGTGGTAACAACAAGAAATTAAATGGTCATCGGAGCAGCAGCAACGGGAAGGACGGGGAAGGATACCATGTGGCAAGGTGCATCAGATCCGGCACCGAGCCCATCCTGATAAGCCACTTCGGTGAAGCGATCATGGAGGATGTGTTCCACCGCTACGGGATGCTGATCGAGGACCGGATGGCGAAGGAGAAGACCGTGTTCGTCGCTGTCACTGTGTCTCTTACGAGAAGGCCAGCATGAGTAGAGGAGGTGGAGGAGAAAATATTTTTGAAGCAGTACCCGTTCAAAGAGTCATGAGCGAGTTATCCATTAATGGTATAGTTAATCCATTGGAATAAAGAAAAGGATAACATTATTGGGATTTTATTTCATTGTACTAGATGCATCGTCTTTCCTTATAACCGAAAAAAAAAAAATAGTGTTATGCAGTGACACTATCTCTCGCTTGTAAATTAAGAAGTTGTCTTTTTTATAGAATTTCTTCCATGCCCTTTTTATTATTCATTTTCCTTCCATTATTTATTAGCCCATATAACAGAAAAAAGAAAAAAAAAAAAGCTCATCAAAACATATAACCTATTCTTTGGAAAGTATGGTTGTCTTAAGTTCCTTCTTTGTATGATTTTTCTATGTCAAAGAAAAATGAGGAAAAAAGAGATCAAAATTTAATGCAGTGATGGTACTCAACCACCAGGAATTAAAACGTTTACGTGGCATTTAGTTTACTGGAATAAAATTGAGGAGAATTAGAATTGAAAAGCGAAAGGAATTTGAATGATTAGAATTGAAATTCTTAATTCAAAAATTTGTTTGGTTGAGTCTCGAAATCAGCACAGAATGGATTTAGAATATGAAAAGATTGAAATGTCCTTCCTTTATAAAAATAAAAATATTAAATAATATAATAATAAATTAAAAAAAATTTCACCGCCGCATGATCTCCACCTCCACCATTAGAGCGACCTCTTCCGATCGGTCTCGGCACAGCGATACCGGATCTGGCCTCCCCATGGCCAAATCTCACCGACAATGGTGAGTTTTGACTAGTGGGAGGTCGACCCGAAACCCTAATCTCGGGAGCCTCACCAGGGCGACAGCCTCGGAGGCTCGCCCTAGGCTCACGAGGACTTGACGAGGTCGCCGGCCCTCGATGAGCCTCGCCCATGGGCTCAGGGACCTTGTCCCGCCATCGCCCTGCCCTCGCGAGCCCAAAATTAATCTAATCTAGGTGCCTAACAATGTACCTATACGCCAGTGACCAATTTCTATTTCAGTAAGTACCAACCAAGGTCCACCAACTAAGAATAATTCTGGACTACAAACAAATGGGGACTACGACTCTCCCCATTGTTATAGTATCGATGTTTAGTTGTCATAGTTTTTGGTCACGTTCACCTGATTTAATATATTGCCACAAAAAGATTTGAAGGAATACTAGTCTAACATAAGCTATTCAAAAGGAAGAAACATAGGTTGGGTCCATGAATCATGTTTATTGTGGATTTGTTTCGAGTTCCTCGGCATCCAACAACCACTCTGGTGAGGTCATCAGCAGCTCCAGCGGTCGGCGACTACCTTGCCTAGGGCAATAGTGGCAGGAGTTGGGTCACCACCGCCCCCTATCATCTCTCTCTTCATCTTGAAGAGAGGGAGAGAGTAAGAAGATTGGAGCTGTGCCGGGATTCCGACCACCACAGTCTCAATTATTTCATCTCCCTTTTTCGACTGAAGAAAGTGAGGGAGAGACGTCAGCCATCACCTCTCCAGAAGACGTCGTGGGAGCCCGCTGCCCAGCATTGAGCCCCCACCTCTCCCTCCATATCCAAGTTCTGCGAGCTCCGGCCTCCCCCCCAAAAAAAAAACAACAACAACAACAACAATTTTTAAAGTTTAGTTTTATTTTTAAAATTGAAAATATTTATTAGGGATATATTGGTCATTTCACTTTAATATCCTAGTTTTAAATCTAAACACACTTCAAATACTTGATTAGGATATAGCAAACCCGCAAGATTTAAAATCCCATTCCATCCACTTCTATTTCAGTCCCTAAACCGGCAACCAAATGTAGCCATTATAATATGAGGTAGATTTACGAGCCTAATAAGATTATCTCTTATTAGGTAGAGAAAGAAATAAAAGGACACAGGAAGTGAGACGTATAAAATGCCCTCTGCGTGAGAGTAAACAATGATTTTCAGAGGTCTCTCTTAGTTCACTGGGGGTGTAAGCGTCTACTGTTGTGCTATACTGTCTTGTTTCTTGATGTCTGGCTATGATGTGCATGTCTCCTCTTTAATTTCTCTATTTTATTTTTTATTTTTTATTTTTGCTGTTCACTAGGCCTGCTCGCCTCTTTTTCCCATTTTAATGGGCTCTGAGCTTCTTTGCTTTAATTTGTACTGAGTCCACAATGGGATATTGTATTTGGAAGAAGTCAATGATAAAGGAAAAAGCCCTCTGAGTCGGAAGTGAGGGAAGAGGTTTCGGAAGAACCAAGGCGGAGCCAGCATAATAGCAGGGTCAATTACTCCCTCTGAACTTTAAATATTTTAAAATTTTACCTCAAATATATATTTATTGTAACATTTTTGTCCCTTTGCTTCCCCCAACTTTGAATTTTTAAAATTTTATCCCAAAATTATATTTATTATAATATTTTTGCCCCCCTCGACAGAAATCCTAGCTTCGCCCCTGGAAAGAAGGGTCTTTCTCCATCAACCGTTTGGAAGCAACAACCGGGAACACGGTCATGACCAGAGCAGCAACATGGAGCAAAATGTGAAATTGGCCAACCCCGTGGGTAGCCTTTTTTTCCTAATTGTTGTTTGTAACTGGAAAAGGAGAAAGAAGAACACACAATGACAATCGTGTTATCTCTGACGTGTCCGTAATTGTCATTGGATGATATAGACTTGGTATTAGCAAGAATCACGAGTATTCATTAAAAAAAAAAAACATAAATCACGAGCATGTCTTGGAGAGACCAATCACCATAGGCCAACATGAAATCTGACAAGTACAAGCTTCGCCCGCCTACATTTTCTTGTTTGTCTAAAAAATTGAGAAAACCGCCTCCATATGAAATGAACATTGGACACGTGGAAATCTAGGTGAAATTATTGTTTATACAGGTGCAAGAAAGAAATTACTGGAAAAAGTATTGGAGATATACTTGCCTAGGATACATGGATATTATTTGTAAATATTTACTAGCCTATTTAGGTCATGTATTTTAGGAAATAGCAGATTTCTTTTCTTCTTTGGCTAATTTATTATTTGTAAATATTTACAACTTTCGTGCCCAGGATAAGCTGCTGCACAACAGAGGATCTCCCAATTTCTTGAGATGTAATTGCGGATTTCAGAGAGTATATCTAAAATAATCTTTTGAAAACCTATCGACCAAGCAAGTTCGAGACCCGAACGAACTCCCCACAACTCAGCCAAAACTGAAGTTGCAATACCAGCATTATGAACAAATCTGCAAACCCAGTTTGAGGACAAGCCACGAATGAGGCCTTCTGCATCAGCTATGCCGGGTTACCTCGAGAGGCCCCATTCGTGTGCAGTTTCAGCCAGTCGCCGGTCGGTTTGCTCCAGCTAATCAGTCTCCATTCTCTAATGGGCGGCTACGTTACTACTCATAAAAAACATTAATTAATATCCTATTTGCTGCAACTGGGACGATATAGTTGATAGCGCTGCTATACTAATGAGGAGGTTACGAACTCCGTAAAAATTTCAAATTAAGGTTTGTTAAGGTTGCTAGATTCCATCTCACATGAGTCCATGTCCAGTGTAAGTTGCATATTGTCGTAAACCAACGTCTGCATTCTCGCTATCGGAGCAGATTATATATATTCATCTTACGCGCATAAGAAACGCGAGCAGTCACATCGTAGATTTAGGCATTCATGTGAAGACGAAGACGAGGAAGGTTGGATCTGACGAGGGACGTCCATTGCCAGATATAAAAAGGAAATAGAAAGCTCGCCTTTCATGCATATTGCAGCGTTTCAAAGAAATTTTTATTTGGTCGGTGGTGTTGTACGTACCTAGAGAAATTAAAGATATATGTATATAAAATTGTATATATATTACTTATCCAAAAAATTGTATTATATTTTTAAGGGTCAATCCGATTCAAACTGAATTAGTTCGGTCTCGTTAGAATTAATGTATATTGAAAAAAAATTTTGGAAAAAGATGTGTAATGCAATGATACACATGTCCTCGCCAGTAATTAAGTCTAATTCTCATCAATAAAACTATTTATTTTTTATATATATTTATCTTTTTTATTTTCTTTTACTAGATGATAATCTCCTTTAATGCCGAAAAAAATGTA
This sequence comes from Punica granatum, assembly GCF_007655135.1. NCBI lineage: Eukaryota > Viridiplantae > Streptophyta > Magnoliopsida > Myrtales > Lythraceae > Punica > Punica granatum. The sequence goes on from NC_045129.1 coordinate 6,673,639, forward strand.
TATAAAAGTGTCTCACCCAAAAATCTATACCTTTTTATAAGCTAAAGGAGAGTTTTATTAAAGCGTCTCCTTAGCTTGGCATGTATCATGTTCTAATAATTTTTTTTTCGCTGAATAAAAGGCTAGTTCGGGTTATTAGTCCGATGCGGCTGCCCCAATTAAAGGAATCTAACCGTCACGGAATGTTCCGATTTATATGCATGTTAAATATATTATATAATACTTTTATCACATTTCAACTACCATAGTGATATAATATTAAATTATTTGCTTTCCTTTGCAACTATCTTTTTATTTTCTTATCAATTTGACCTATATTAAAAGGCCTCAATTTTAAAAAATATATACTCTCTCTTAATCCTTAAATAAAATTTCTCATACTTAATTAGTTCTTAAATTCTCAATTTTCAAATTTTATTCGCAATAGGCAACGCTATTTTCTCAGTATCTTATCTATGGAATTACATTATGATATTTCTAATTATTAAAGCATTTCTTAAGATAGAATCAAAATCGTTGTCTAAAAGTCCTATCATATCAACTGTCTTCGGTAAGTGTTCACATTGAAGTTTTATTTTATATCTACGTATAATTTATCTTAAAAGTATTTTTATATTACGACACATTTATTCAGCTACTTCTCAATCGCAGGATAGTAATTGGATAAGGCTACATATCATGTTAACAAATTATACCGCCACGAAGCGCGGGTCCCAACGCCACTTATATATATGAAAGGGCCAGTGCGCATGCTGCATTCAACATTAAATTTAAGAAGAAAAAACCAAGAAGAGAGTTGGTACTTTCATGATGAGTTGGCGTAAGAACTGCATGAAATTTCTTCCGGATCATGTTTGATCGATCGACCGATACTGTGAAGAGAAGCAAATTGCTGATCTTCTGGGTCGCTAGCTTCTAAAATCGGCACTTAATCGATGAACGATATATTTCCGTCTCGGTTGTTGTGATATCTCTCTGTTTTTTTTCCCCCTGTTTGGGTAATACGGGGAACGAAGCCCGATGGTTATTATGATGTCTTAATTAGCTTAATTTGTTATTTATTGTGCTTATACAATAGGATTTATGCAGCTACCCTCGAGACCATGTTTACTAATTTGGTCTTTTGGTAGGATTATTGCACCTTCTTCCGTCGATAAATATATGTGATGTTTTATCAATCAAGAGAAACACGAACTTATCTCCGACTATAATTTTTTTAAAAAATCATAAAAAAAAGCTCATAATCTTAGTATAATAAAATGCAACTTCTTGGTTGATAAGCGAGAATGTGCGCTACTGCGTTATACCTCTTTATCAACTAGCACCTTATTATATACTTGTAACACATTACAACCTATTCTAGTGTATATTTGCAAAACATATATATATTGAAAATAAATAAACAAAATGATAAAAAAATACAATGCTCGAAAGGGATTAGGCTCAGCCAATAATAAATCGCAAAATGATAAAAATATTGAAATGTCTATGCTGTAATCAATTGTATGGTGCAATCAATTTTTTGACTGTTGGATGATCAATAAATTATTTCGGCTAGGGCTATTTCCACCCCATTTCGGCTAATACACCCCATTTATGCGTTGTTGTACCATATTACCCTTTTATGGCTTTTTTTATGGCTACAACAAATACGGATAAACCCCCAAATCACTCTCGCAAGCATTTCCCTTCCTTTCTCCATGCATATTTCCTACCATTTATAAAAACTCCTCGTCTCTTTTAATCACAAATCATCAAATCGTAACTTACCCAGCATCAGAAATTTGAAAATACTTTGAATGTTTTGTACAATAGATGAAAAAAAGTGTTCTCACGCAATTTTTCAATCTCCTTAATTTAGAGTTGTATTGCCCATTGAAAGATTCTCATACCAAAATACAAAAAGACCATATCTTAATAGTCAAATAAAATAACATTTAGCTTAAGTCAAAAATTGATTGCTATATGTAAATTGATTTTTTACTTAAATGATTTGAAATTTTATTTGCATAAAAGATAGAAAAATCATATCATTAGGGTGATACAAATATAGAAGAGAAACATATAAAAAAAAATAACGATATCTAAAGAAGAATAATGGTGGGATAAGATAACCAATATGGCACCGAGCGAAGAAGGAAAAAATAATGATTTGATAGGATAATAATGTTTCATATGTGATAATAATTTGCAAAATCGTCTAGGTGCTATTATTCAATAAAAAATAAATATCTTGATTTATCAAATCTTTTTCATTTATCACCTATAAACCTGAAAATATTGGATCGACTATGGAGACGAATAGCATTGACGTGCATAGAGGAGTTAATACGATCAATACCATCGATCTGAACAAGACACCTCATTCAGAAGAAGACCTTGTATAAGGTTAGACTGTCCTTAAATTGATAAAGTTTTTTCTTAAAGTAATTCATTATAATATAATGCATTAATATTCTTTTCTGATTCTATGAACGTTACTATGGCAGGAATGCAGAAGCTCGTAGGGTTGTGATAAAAAGCATATGATGTTCTTGGACTTTTTTTTTTAAAAAAAATCTTTTAAAAGAGTATGAATTTTGACACATTTTTCAATTTTGGCACAACCTTTAATTTTTAATAAAAAAAGTACAAACTTTGATTTTCTTGTCAAGTTAGGCATATGTGTCATTTTCTATCAATTTTGCTGCGTGGTGGAAAATGGTGATTACGGGGCAAACGGTATCACGCCATGTTAGCAAAAATAATAAAAAATTAAAAGAAAAATAAAAAAGAGAGAAATGCTTCGATCGAAAAAAGGGTGAGGGCTCCGGCTAGCCACTGTAACCCTGACTAGGATCGTCGGTGTCCTCGGAGGGCGTTGGCTACCCCAGTTAGGGGTGGTGACCGGGATCGATGTCCTACCCACCAAAATTGGGAGAATCCCCAAGGATGGTGGCCAGGATCGAGGCCCCACCCACCTATATAGGGAGAACTCCCAATTTGAGAATTCTTCCGGTTCTGTCCATCCCCTAATAAGGTTTGTCGGTGCCCTCTAGCGTAACCGGCAACTCCAATCGGAGAGCAGTAACTCACCTTTTCTCCGATCAATGTCTTTCTCACTTTTTTTCCTTTTATTTTTTTATTTTTTTACTGAAGTGTCGTGACACCATTTACCGCATAGACATCGTTTTCCGCCAAGTCAACAAAATGGATAGAAAATGGCACAAATGCTTAACGTGACAAGAAAATCAAAGTTCGTGCGTTTTTTACTAAAAAATAAAGTTCGTATCAAAATTAAAAATTGGTCAAAATTCATACTTTTTTGGGCCATTAACCTTAATTATTTTGTATTTTATATTCACTCGGATCATTGCCTCGCCGAAAATCAATCTCGACCTTTCCATGACAGCACGCAGTAATTAGCTGGACATTTGTCAAATTCCTTGACCCTTCATTATGTCATTTTTTATAAAAATATTCTTTCTTTCTTCGTTTGTTTGGCCTCTTGCCTTCGTTTCTTCATTATGTCATTTACATATATACTGTAAATCGGCTTATTCAATTAATTAAGTCAAAATACAGAAAACTTCACTCAAGCATATTATTTTCTCGCTGTTCGTTCCCCTCTTCTTTGGTAGGGATTTTTAAATTTTTCATGTCATTGCAAAATTAATGTAAGTCCTTAAATTCCCCTCATTTAATATGAATCATTCGTTGTACATAATTTTTTTGAAGTATTTTCATTCTTTACTTTTCGATTTTCCTCCCACAAACCTTCACAACTATAACAAATTAGCTTTCACACGTGAACTAATGAGGAAGGGCAACCATCTACCATAAACCACCCATCAAACCAGGTGCATTAATTGAACCGTAACTCTAACTGAACCGGTTCAAAATTTTGGTTTAACTATTATGATAAAACCTATTAATTTAGCTGGTCTGATGGCCTCCTTTCAAACGACCCCCGCTGGCCGGATTTCCGGCTACCACCGCTGACGGTAGAGGGCATGGAAGCGGTTACATACGATGTCTCCCCCCCATCGATGACATAGCTACGACCATAGACCGCAATCATAGGAAATAATTCATATAAAAAAACCCAAATTCATATTTTTTTGCTCAGTTAGAAATCATCATGTAATTAATGGATACTTTAACAATGAAATCCCAATATTCAATAACAGTTGACTTGGGTTGATTATGGTTCGATCAAATGCCACAATCTGTCAATACAGATAATGTTACCTTAATTTTTTCTATTGCATTGCAATCATAGAAAATATTTCATATAAGAAACCCAAATTCTACAATTACAATTTTCGGTCGTTACTAAGTTTATTTCTTATCATATTAGGTAATCATGCTAGGATTTTCTATTTTAAGATTGTTTGATTCTTAAACAAATACCCTTGATTTAAGGGAATTTTTCTGGTAACATTCAAATGAGGCATTTTTTATATGATAAATGGATTAGATTGTGATTTTTCAGAGGAGTTTTTTAAATTTTAACACTTATTAAAATAGGCTGTCCAAATTAGACTACATCGGATCTAAGCGTTCAGATTAGTACCGTATGGTGTGAAAAACTCGAAATCTGCATCATACAATTTGGACCGTTTGTTCTCTTCTTTATTTTCCATTTCCATTTTGCAAACAAATCCAGCGGGACCCATCTGAGTTATTTATAAAGCTTGCATCTGGGAAGCTCATACAAACTCAAAGCATACCAACAGAGAGAGAGAGAGAGAGAGAGAGAGAGAGAGAGATGGAAGTAATGAAAGTGCTTCACATGAATGGCGGAGTTGGAGAAACAAGCTATGCTGACAACTCTTCTGTTCAGGTATATATGTATGCATATACACATTCACATGGATAAATTTGTATGTATAATATATGCATGCATATATCGACGTACGCAAGTATGTTAATATAACCCCACCGTTGAGATAATATAGTTTCATTATTCTTTCCCTCGCCTCAAAAATGCATTAATTCCTTAATGTTTTCATATTGTAATTACTTTGATGGAGAAAAAGGATTTGATGTAGTAGCATCCTCCTCGACGTGGGATTAAGACGTCGTCTTTTATTCTAACCAATCGGACTCTATACTCTTTTATTTTTCTAGTTCCTATCTATTCTCATCTATAGTCCATAAGAAGTGTATAACCGGAAAAGAAAATACTCTCCCTATGTTTTTGGGTGAACTACAGGGAGATAAACTAATTAGATATTGCAACATATTGGCATTGACTAGTCATTTACCTTTACAATGCATGAATTTTTTTTACCTACTCTAATTTTATTTAAATTTGTAGATTTAGAATATTTTTCGAAATTTTAAAATTATAATTGAAAATTTTATTTGAAATAATTTTCATTTTAGTATCTTTACTCTTTTTTCCCCTTGAAATTTTAGTATCTTTACTATGAATTAAGGATTACTGGTCGTGAATTAACAAATATATTAATATATATAGATACTTTTTAAGTTACTATGTGTATATTCACAATATTTATAAATAAGGAAGTATTCACATAGCAAAAACAAGGGAAAAAATTTGAAAATCAATCCATGTTGAAGTGATTCTTGATGATTGTTTATTTCAAATAAGGTTTTGGATTCGAGTATTGTGAATAAAAAAAAATTCACGTTCGGAGAGTGTTACCCCTTAATGGGTCAACAAGATTTGAACTGGTTGGGACCATTGCGTTTTCGGGTACCATGGTGTACTCCGAAAGCAGGGAAAAAAGAGAACAAATGTCGAGATTAAGTATATGCTATAATTAACTAAGCAAAAACTACTTCAAAATATTACTTATTATATATATATATATATATGTATTTACATTTTGGTGCGTATACTAGTATTCAAAAGCTAATAAGGCCCATATTAATCTAGTTCGAGCTAGGTCGCCTCACTAAGGGGTAAAATTATCTCAATCATGAATTTTTTTCATTCATAATATTCTAATCAGATACCTCATTTAAGAAAAATAAGCACCAGTTATATATATTTTTAAAGTAAAAGTAATATTGGGCATGACTGTATTCACAAAAAAATTATATTAGTGAAGGAGGATAAGTTTCACTTTTCTTTTTTTGTTCCGAGAAGTTTCACATTGTACAAAATATATTTCTAGAATAGATTAAATATATTCCTAGAAAGATTTATTTTTTCAAATCTATTTATATTGGTACATTTAATATGAATAAAAGTAAAATTATATTTTTTACTGAATGATAATTCAGTGATCCTATTTATTATATGTATTGTATGTAAAAAAGTTGTAACATATTAACTATATTCTAAAAAATTATTTAATTCTATTTATATTAAAATATTTATGCATAATATATGAGCAGATTCTATTTTCTTATGTGTTATAGATTTGAAAAATAATTAGTACATATTAAATCTTGTATCAGGCTCGACAGTCTTCCCTTATAATCGAAAAAAATTATTATATGTGTTAAATTACTGTTTGAGAAAAATGAAGTTGCCGGTTGTTTCTTACGTATGCACTTAATTACCTATATATGAATAAGATGGAAAGATCAAATTATGTATATATATCTTTAAGTACTACAATCCTTTTGGCACAATGATGGCTTTTATGGTGCAGCTAGAGATGCTATCAATGACGAGACCCATCTTGGAGGAAGCCATAACCGGCCTCTACTTAAGTATCTCACCATGGCCATCAACCCTCACGATCGCGGACTTGGGGTGTTCCTCAGGCCCGACCGCATTTTTTGCAGTGTCTGAGGTTATCGGAGCAGTAGAGAATTTGTGCAGGAAGATGGGGCACAATGAGCCTCCCGAGTACCAATTCTACCTGAATGACTTACCAGGAAACGACTTCAATGCCCTCTTCAGGGCGTTACCAAAGATGCAGGAGGAGGAGGCCCGATGTTTCTTCACCGGGGTTGCTGGCTCCTTTTATGGCCGGCTCTTCCCTTGCAAGAGTTTACATTTTGTTCACTCGTCGTTGGCACTCCAATGGCTCTCTCAGGTAGTGATGACTGCTCAATCTCTCGATCTCGTGATGACCTTAACGGCACATTTCAATTATCATCTTGTAGAAGTACACGTACATGTAGATGTACTGCATCAATTGACTTGTAGCAAATCAGTGAATGTATAACCTCTAAGAAAAGAGTTGCTATATGTTCATGTATTATAATATCGGGACTAAACAGTATTTTGGGACCACCCTAATAAATATTTGATAGTATTCTGTCTCTGCCAAAATACTTTAGAAATTTTATTTTCATGAAAAAGATAATAACGCAACATAACCTATAATCACTAAAATTGCCTTCAGGTTCCCCGGATGATAGAGTGTAACAAAGGGAATATATACATGGCAAGCTCAAGCCCGAAGAGTGTGATGGATGCTTATTACCGGCAATTTCAGAACGATTTCTCAGTATTTCTAAAGTGTCGTGCAATGGAGCTTGTGCCGGGAGGATGCATGGTTCTGACATTCGTGGGAAGAAGAAGCGAGGATCGGTCGAGCTCAGAGTGTTGTAGCATTTGGGAGCTTCTGGCCATGGCTCTCAATGAAATGGTCTCAGAGGTAACTAGAGAACCAAAAACTTCCAGCATATATATATATTTTTTAAGTTTACAAATGAGACTCATTGAGCCTTTACAAATCATTTTATACGTGTTTATACATATATATTTGTGTGGACGTGTGTGTCGCGTTTGGCCATGAGAACAATTTCTTTAAAATTGGAGTTAGAAGGACAAAAAAAAACTAATATCATAGCCGGCCTTCTGGAACTGTAGGGTTTGCATGAGCCTTCGATTTTAACCCTAACTCGAAATGATATAAAGAAGGTCAAGTCATCTGAAACTGACACATACATAAGTAATTAAGAAACACGAATCTGACATAATAGAACGAACTACGCTTATGCCTAATCTCTATTTTTTTGTTGAAAAAACCACAGGGACTTATCGAAGAAGAGAAGATGGATGCATTTAACATCCCGCAGTACACACCCTCCCCATCAGAAGTCAAGGCAGAGGTTTTGAAGGAACGATCTTTCTTCATCAACCATTTGGAGGTCTCATCAGAGGTGAATTGGAGTGGTAACAACAAGAATTTAAATGGTCATCGGAGCAGCAGCAACGGGGAGGACAGGGAAGGATACCATGTGGCGAGGTCCATGAGATCCATCGCCGAGCCCATGCTGATAAGCCACTTCGGTGAAGAGATCATGGAGGATGTGTTCCACCGCTACGGGATGCTGATCGAGGACCGGATGGCGAAGGAGAAGACCGTGTTCATCACTGTCACTGTTTCTCTCACGAGAAGGCCAGCATGAGTAGAGGAGGTGGAGGAGAAAATATTGTTGAAGCAGTACCCGGTCAAAGAGTCATAAGCGAGTTATCCATTAATGGTATAGTTAATCCATTGGAATAAAGAAAAGGACAGACCTTATAACCCAAAAAAAAAAAAGATGGTGTACCTCAAAATAGATTTAATAGAATATCACGTATGTACCTCAAGATTGGTTCTCACTTTACATGCTCCTTTCCAGCAATGCCATTAAACACCTATAAGCAACAAATAGATAGAAAAAGAATATTACTTTTATTTATCTAAACATATTGCTGAAGGAAAAATATCCACATTATAATGCATCCACATGTTTGCCGAATGATCCACAATGAGGATGGCCACAAATCACTGATCATAAATATAAATATATGACTGAAACATAAAATGAACAAATGCATACCATATAAGCCACTACTGAGGTGCAAAGAAAGGCTCTCTAAAGATGGATATATCCCTTGTCTCTTGTTTTTTTGCTAGTTGTGAACTCTAGTTGCTGAGGCTGATGTTAATTTATATTTTCGTTGTAATAGCTAGACTGACGTAATTCTGCTTTTTGAGCTAGAGTAATGGAAAGAGCACTGCACTTGCCTAGCAAAAAAAAGAACAAATGCAGACCAAGCACAAAACAAGGGGACCCAATTGAATGCCATCCTATGGCTGCAATACGTGATCGAGCAAAACGAAAGAAACTACTTGAACTTGGAAATAAAACACCTTGCCCACAGGCTAATCTAAGAATCTGATAGGTCTAGCTTAACGTGATTCAGATACCTAATTGAAGAACCTAAACAGGGGGTGACATCCAGTAACTGTTCCAGGCAGTCGGTTCCAAGTGAAACTGTCCTAATCCGCATAATGAAGGGCACATGAGATTATTAATCCAAATGGGACTGAAATCGCAGCAACTTAAGACTCTGGAGTAGCCTCAGCATCATAGAAATTTAAAGAGACCAACAGAACAAGCAAATGGAGTACCCATGATGAAAATCACGAGACTTGACATAGAAATTAGAAGAAAAGGTGGAGCCTTCCAATATGAAATTGCAGCAATTTGAAGTAAAAATAAACGAAAGCTTTGGATTTAAGCAGGAAGAAAGGAGACACACACACACACCTGGTTGGACCTAAGTGGCGATGGTCGACAACAGCTGTGACGATATTGCGGATGGGTAGTGGCCAAGATGACGACCGTAGGAGGGAGTGCAAAGGCAGCATCGACAATGAGGAAGGCAGCTGCAGCAATGAAGACAAGAGCCGGAGCAGGACCACGATAGCAGCCCGAAGAGGATGAGGCAGGCAGACGAGGACGAACGCGACAGGACGCTGGAGTTCAAGATCAGAGAGCAGGGCATTCTGTTGTGCAAAATGTCAATGTTAATCCTGCTAGGTGAAATTTCCATATTAAGTGATGAACATTATTTTCAGGTTCCTGAGGGACCAGAGAGTAACAAAGGAAACATATCCACGGCAAGCACTAGTCCTCAGAGCTTAATCAATGCTTATTACCAACAGTTCCAGAACGATTTCTCGGCATTTCTTAAGCATCGTGCACAGGAGATGGTGTTGGAAGCACTGATGATCCCGACGATCTTGGGCAGAAGACCCATGGAGTGAAGAGTGGGAACTCTTGGCAGCGGCTCTCAATGAGATGAGATGGTCTCCGAGGTACGGGGAAAGAACTTCAAATGAAACTTGTAACCGACGTCTCATCATAATTAAGAAACATGAATCTGACATGGTAGCACAAACATGAACCACTGCCTAGCTGTGAACTAATGATCGAGCTGAATGATCTTTTTCTCTTTTCAACTTTCTCGATCAACGGTTTGGAGGTATCAAGAACAAGTTGGAGCGGTAATGACGATAAGGAATATGGTCAGTCACTGGAGCAGCGACCGAGAGGGAGAAGGATACAGCGTGACGAGATGCATGAGGGCTGTTGCTGAGTCAGTGCTGACAAGCCACTTCGGTGAAGGGATCATAGAGGATGTGTTCCGCCGCTACAGGTGGCTGATCGATGACTGAATGGTGGAGGAGGAGAAGCCCGTGTTCATCAACATCACTGTCTCTCTCACAAGAAGGCCAGCATGAAACTATATAACTATCGATGAGTTTGAAAGGAAGATCGGCTCACTCTTTGGACTTCACTTTCATAATGTGACACTGTGATTGAAAGTTATACATGACACAAGTTGCTTGATAACCAGTTAATAATATTTATTTTGAGCTTCCATCACTATATTCTGGGATTTAGGACCTATGGAGGAAGATTAATCCGATAGGTCGAGTTCCATTTCAGTTGCAGTGATATCTTGATAAAACTAAAATCACTAGCAGGGCCAGCTTGCGATTTTAGTTACCGTGTCCAAGGACCGCAATTACGAAACACCCTGTCTGCAACAACATTAACTGGTCCAGATCATGCACGATGTAGGCTTAAGTTTACACAAGAAGGTCATTACCATGAATTTATGATCGCAATCCATCCAAATAAATTATTCTATTGCACTCTTAAGAAAACTTGTTAAATTAATCACGTGTACGTGTTGCACGTGGGAGTACCAATTACCTACATTTCCTACTATAAATAGAAAGAATTAAATGAACGGTTGACCTTTCTATCAAAACTAAAAACTTAGTTGACATTTTCTTTTTTTACGGACAGTAACTAATTCAAGTTTTAACTTGAGTTTGTCCACTACAATGTAAAGTTTCCTCCATTCGTAATAGTCGGATCTCAAATCTTATTTTTAAAGAGTACAGAAGTTGAGAGTCACCTTACATCGAGTTCCTTATTAGGTGATCCTATCTCGTCACGTGGCGTGAGGAAGCTCCAATCAAAATATATGAAACTAGAGACTTGGTGCTAATCACTCAAATAATTATCATAATTATTCTTTATTAAATAATTTTTATTAATTTTTCCTCACCACATCATTTGAGGCAGGATCATTTAAAATTTCCTCCAGTAAGGATAGAAACTCAGGGCCCACTTCTCTGTAAGGAAATAATATAAAAATTTGTCTGTCGTCCATCGAGTCCACAAACCAACGGTACAGCACCGTTGGATGAACGTAGGGTCCACCCTAAGATGTTGATGCAACGGTACCCAAAGGTCCTTGAAATGTGCTGTTGCTGTACATTAGGAAACCCATGTTCGACAAGGATCTGAAACTTGAACATCGGGCGATGGCCAAAAATCCCCTCTTTGGATTTAGTATTTACCTACCTCAACTAATCAATTTAATGATCAGCCAGACAAATTTTGAATATCACTTCTTCTTTATCATCACTTCTCTCTCAGATCAAATGTCTGTGGGTTCAATCCACCGACAGCGCAATGGCAGTCCCCTTTTTGTCACCCACAACTCACCGACCAACGACTTTGAGATGTTATCTTGCGGCGTCTGCTGCTAAGCTCAGACCCTACAAGCGCACTCGGGTTGCTTGTCCGAGTAGGCCAAACTTTTGTGGGTTTGACCCGTTTACTGGTAGGAGGGGACTCTCGAGTCGGAGCAAGATGGTAAAGGCCTCTGCTTTCAGGAGCGGCAGCGGGGATGGTATTGGTGGGGAGGAGGGGATTAGGGTTTTCGAGCAGGAAGCTTTTGTCAGCAGCAATCGCTCCGACTCCGAACTCATGGCCGATGGGCTCGAGTCGACCCTCAATCGGCTGGTTCGTGACCTTCCTCCGTTTGTCCTGTTCATACATTCTTGACATCGTATGTGTGGGGAACTGTTCTGTTGTGTTCGTGAAGAGAGCTGAAGTTTAATGCAGTGCTGTAGTCTTGTTGTTGGGGTTATTTGGGTCCTGTTCTGGTCCTTGCTTCTTAATTTCTTGCTAAAGACTGTTCGATGAAGCCGCCACTGCATTGTAAGGTTTTGAGATAGATTAACGTGCAGGTTCTAGTTTCGGACTCCTGACATTTGTTCCTGTCGTGAAAGAATCATCCTAGTGACTGTTCTGTTCTAGCCCACATGTTTCGAGTCCAAAACTTAACTGGGCTCATTGCATTTCGGGAATCTCAAGTTCTTGTAGTACGTGTCTCGAGGCTTAGGTGGCGTTTGACAAATTAAGTGCTTAAAAACTAAGGACTTACTTAGTTAAGAAAAGAAGTGTATGAGAAGATGAGAGGATTGATAAGGATTAGGAGATGTGTTTTCAGGAGTTAAAAAGGCACCAATAAATGAAAAATGACTTACTTCATTAAGTGACATATTTTTACTTTAATTTTTGATTTAATGATTAAGTAGTTTAGACACTATCTCTCATCTTTCTCTCCTTCTCCCATTCATTTTCCCTTATCACTAATTTGTAACTAACTTTTAAGCACTTATTTAATTAAGTCGAAACAAATACGCCCTTGGTAACGGTTTTTTTCTTGAAGTACATGTATTACCTGAATCTTCTTCGATAATGATACCGTACAACGCGATCAACCCCATTTGTTAGAACAACTTTTGTTGAGTCTCTGCAGCTATCCTTTTTTATTCTCGCTTTCTAAATCCTTCTTGTTTGTTTTCGTAAAAGCATATGTAGAAGCTGAACAAATCGTGATGTATCACTTTTACCTTCTTTGAATCTCCTGGGAGGTTGTCACATGGATCTGGTGCAGCTGCAGTTCATGATTCATTTTATTTTTAGCCCTTGCAAAAGAACTAGTTGTCCCAAATCAGTCCTATGTCTGAAGGAATTCCTCTGTAAAAATAATTTTCACATGATCTCGAGAATCATAGTTCATCTGAATTTGCTGCATTGAAGGTTTTTTTTTGTGCATAAGTATTACTATCCTCGCTTATGATTCGATTCACTACTTGCTCTGATTCACAGAGTAAATGGGTAGCCTTCGGCCTCTTCAGCACGGTCATCTTATTGAGGCACGATGCAGAGTCTATGTGGGCTGCTATGGGGTCCGTTATTAATGCGATGCTATCAGTTGTACTGAAACGAATACTAAACCAAGAACGGCCTGTCTCCAACCTGAGATCTGATCCCGGCATGCCATCTTCTCATGCGCAGTCATTCTTCTTCATGGTTGTTTTTGCTGTTTTATCAAGTAATGACTCTCTCCCCTATCCTCCTTCTCACTTCATGGGATGTGCATCCATGCCTATATACAAACTTTTTCGCCAGTTACTTGAATCCCCAGTTCCCATTGTGAGAATTTATCAAGTTGTTGTTGCATAGAGGGAAAACTTCAGCTGATGGTCCAAGCGTTCTGCATGAGCATGTTGATCTGAAATTAAGCAGCATCGATTTCCCCAGTAAATTGACTACTTGTTTCCACACACACTTTCTGCAGTTTTCGAATGGCTCGGGGTTAACGGGTTCAGCGTGACTCTTGGCGTGCTCCTGTTAGCAATTGGCGGTTACTTTGTGAGTATTTGTCCCGTCTTTGTTTTGGAAAGATTGAATTGGCATGTAGCTACCTACTAGCTAAGACAGTTGAAACCGATTCCAAAAAAATCCTTGCCGTGAAATAAATGCCTTCCCTCTTCATTGCATTTAGCAAATTGCAGCTAAGTTTCACAAATAAGTTGGGAGTGTTTTAAGTTTGATTTATGGTTCGTCAAAATCTTTCCTGGACAACAAACTTTTCACAGATGAAAGAAAATTTCCAAGCTTCCCTATTCAATATCCTTCCTATCTTTTCTTGTGCGGTACATCTGTCTGGAGGTCCTTAATGTTGATGAATACTCAAATCTGTTCTTACTGGTTTGGTCTGCCATTCTCTTTGCAGTCATGGTTACGGGTCTCGCAGCAGCTGCACACTATCAGTCAAGTGGTTGTGGGTGCCGTATTGGGTTCGGTCTTTTGCGGGTTGTGGTATTGGTCATGGATTGCCGTGGTGTCAGGAGCATTCAATTCCATCTTGTGGGTTCGAATTCTTCTTATTGTCGGTGCTGTTGGGTTCGCCGTAGGTTTCATTTTGCATGTCATACGCCATTGGTTCGAAACATAAATTCTCAGGAACAGTTTCTAATCACTACCACTCAGCTCCGATATGAGCTTCAAGTAGGAAGACCGAATATTGATTGGATTGGGAATTCACAACCATTAAATTTTAAGTCACTCGTTATTGCCCATATAGGACTGCTAACAATGAATTATCTCGTACAGAATCTAAACAGCTGCCAAATCTGACGATTTCTCAAGGATGCAAACCGTAAGAGCAAGTTGTTGGTGGTCCCAATTTAATTGGAAACAACACACACATCCGAAGACAAGTTCAGCTAAAAAAATGTACTTCCCAGAAATTCAGCAAAAAAAAAAAAATTGTACTTCGCAGAATATTTTGCCTCGAACGGATGAGAGCTCAAAGCTTATGAAACTCATCATTCCTAATGATAATATGCCATTTATCAGCTTTTGTCGCATCAACATAATACAACACCCTGAGATCTTAGTATCATTTTCTCGAGACAGCGAATCCTAAGTTTTACAGTGGAAAGCAATTGACTGGCAAGGTAAACAAATCAGTATGTACAATGGGGCACATCACGGCCCAATATTTCCTACATTAAGATCTTTTCTCGGTTTCTTCGGACAAAAGAACGGAGTTTCATCAGTCGATTTCTTTGGCATGCTCAAGTTCGGGAGGTTGGCCTATGGAGGATGATCCTCTTCCTGTGGGGATGAAAGACCATATTAATGCTACAGTGCCCAATGACAAGGCAGCAGCTACTGAGCCCCAAACCCATTTCTTCCTCCATTTCCTTCTTTGCCGGAGCCTTCTTGCTCTCTCTACACAAACCACGGTAAATAAAAGTCAATTTTCTATGTATGAGAGCTTGAGAAATTGCAATCTGCCCGCCATCAAAATGATGCAGTCGATCAGACCATATATATACAAATTAAATGTGCCGAAATAAGAAGAGAGGTGTCAATGAAGGCCATCTACCAGACAATACTTCAACATCGACAATTCACAACCCAAACAACAATTTGTTTATTACCTTTTCGAACTCAAGATCAAAACCAACTTTATACTTTCGTCAAAATAGACAGCAAATCCAGTGTAAGATCAAGATTTTTTTTTTTAAAAAAAAAAACTTTGGTGCAGAGATAATATTTCCAGGGTCTCAACAGTATGCTCAAAATCTCACTATTATTAAATGTAGAAGCATAGCAAAATGAGACCTTAAGTCGCATTAATTTTACTTTTCAAAATATATGTCAGCTGGAAGAGAGTATAGAATCTCACCAATAGCTTCCTGGTTCCTATGAGACATCTCATGATTTACAGCCTCATAATAATGAAGCCGGTCTACCAAGCGAGCAATCTCAAAATTCTTTGCCTCAATTTGAGCTTCCATATCAGTCTCCACTTCAGCCCTTGCAGTTCCCCTCCCAATAGCATCTGCTACAAATCGAGCAATAAACACTTGTTCACTTAAATCTTCCACAGCATCAACAGCCAACTGCTCACACTCCAAATTTGGGTGTGCAGGGAGGGTAAGTCCGACAACAGATAGCTCTTGCTTGATCCTCTGCCACTGGTTCTGCATATTGGCGAGAGATTCCTCTGCTTGCTTCCGCTTCCCTATCTCCACCAGTAAACTAAATCTAAGTTCACGTAATTCCTCTTCAAGATGGAAAGAAAGAGGATGCCGCCCGCTGTCAGAGGACAATTCTGTTGATGGAAGATGGATATAATTAAGCTCATCTAATGAAACATGTTCTAATTAAAGAAGGAAACACTGTTGTAAAATTAATAAATTGTTTGGATATTATAGACCATAGGCATAGAGTTTCCAACTTCAAGAAATGGCATATATCTATTAACAACATTGTCATAGGACCATCATATTTCTCGATTTGATGCAACAAACCTCTAGTACCATACGGCTAAAATTTAAATGAACAAAACTAAAAAGAGAGGATGGGAAAAAAACGACATGAACTGGAGCTCTAAGCATCAGTGATACACAGAGAAACTAAACTAACGAAAATGTCCCAGTGATCACATGAAGAACATACTGGCAAATCTTCCATAATTCATGCAATGTCTGCAATAAGCATATGCCATGGTTTTCCACAGATAGTAAACTACAGCAATATAGCGGGAAAAGAATCTCCACAGAAGCAAATATGAACGCAACGAAACAGATATCAAGTACAAAGATACCTTCCCAAGCATCGAAAAACTCCCCAATTGCAGCTTGCTTTGATGACCTATATGAGGCACTTAAATTGTTGTCCTCCTCAGAGTTACTTGCATGACTCAATGAATCCTGTGGATCGTAGAAATCATCTCCGTCCCCAAAGATCTCAGAGATTGGTGGATCCTGCTTAAGAGAATCAGCTTCTCCTACTAAATCATCATTCAAACTGCTAATACCAACTTCCCATGTAATATTCCCCGATGGCGTCTGACTTGTTCCAGCTTCACTGTCATTGACCCCGTTCACATTATTGACTTTAACAAGCTCAGAGATTGAATGTCTAACAACAACATCATCTGCAGATGCAATTAAAGAATTGTCTCCATTGTTTCGATTTAGATTGCCCTTCTCTTCTTCACGAGCAGCCAGTGAAGTAGATACCCCACCTTCAGAGTAACTCTTCAGAAGACGCGGCCCACGCCGTTTATGATTTATGACATATGGTGAAGGAGAGTACGAGGAAGGCGAATCAGGGAGCGGGGTCACCTCAGGAGTGGCATACAGAGCTGGGGTTATTCGAGGCCGTTGAACTTTCCTTTCTACATCAGATGTGCTACTTCGCCTTTCCAGCTTTGAATTTGTAGCTGGTTTCGGAATTGGAGGCAAGGAATTTGGCACAGGCATTGAATTATAAACTGTTCTGCCGACTGATTCAGACACTCTAGGTTCTAACAGCCGATCTAAAGCTACTGCTGTAAAGGTTGGCATCGCTCTGCAGAACCAAGAAATCAATGAGAATTTCCGCCTGGAAAGCTTAAGCAGCAAGAATATGATACTATCTTTTTTTCCTGACAAACATATCGAAAAACAGGAAATCACAGCAACCTTAGTCACCGATTATTCGATTAAAAATGAGGACTTGGCTCAAGAACTAAAACCGCCAGAAAAACAGAGACTTTTCCCGATGGTTGCTCTTTTCAAATTGACTCGAATCCATACGACAGTCAATCGGGGAGTTCCCAAATTCCAGTTGCTGGCAGAAAGCCAAAATTACTTAGGAATCCACCGTTCATGAACTTAAACAGGCAAAGCAACGAATTTCGAAGATCAACAGAAAACCAAGCTCGATAGACCACACCGATTGAATTCAGGCATCTGAAGAGGAAAACGGTTTCGGAAGCAACACCACCAGGCAAAACTAGCTTCACAAACAAAGGGGACACAGAAGAGCGAGCTAATACCTGAGAGGCGCGGATATGAAAAGACGCAGAGCAACCCTAGGCAAGAGGAGCAAGACGAAAGGCAGGGAAGGACATGAGGAGAATCACGCCCGAGCTGGATGAAAGGGTCAGCTCAGAATTCGTGGGGGGGCTCTGCAGGACAGGACGAGCTAACCGGAGGCGGCGAAGGAGGAGAGTAGAGGGAGAGGGAGAGGGAGACGGGTGTCGGCATCTGGGCGGAGGTGTGTAGCTACGACCGCGACGGACGCTTCCACCGCCGCCTTCTGCGGCTGAGCTTGCTCGCGCCTCCAGGACCTCCCCATTTTCCTTTTTTCTCACAGTTTCCCTCTGTCTCCGCAAATAGTTCAAATTCTATAGTTAGATTCAAAATATCGGAATATCGCCCGGAAAAAAAAAAGGGAAAGGAAAAGGAAAAGGGAATTTCCGAAGCTTCGCCACTTATGTTTCTTATCTGAATTTCTTACCTTTTAATAAGGAAAAAGAATAGATTCTTGAATGAATTTCCAGATTTGACCTTCTGAAATTAAAAATTCAGTCCCGGCAAAAAATAAAAAAACATATTTTCTTTTTGGTCCTAGCTAAAACTTCGCTTAGTACTTCACCTTTATACATTTTTTTTCAATATACTGGTTGGCTGAGCCTAATCTTTGTTTAAGGCATTTTGCAAACTATTGAATATGGAATATTTTTACTTATAACAATAGAATATGAATGCTTCTCAAATTCAAGATGCAAGTGAGGTGGTGATTGAATTTCATAGATCATGGATAGAAGTGTTCCTACCTTACTAGGGACTCAGCGCTTAGAAAAGAATCTATTTCTCCTCCTTCAGCTTGATATCAAGAAACAATGTAAAGATTTAGGACACTAGTGAGCCACTTGGATCAATTAGTTAGCAATGAAGACTCTATATAAATAAGTTTTTTTGAAATTTATATAATGTCAACTTCTATTTTTCGAGAGCCATTGTTAATTTTAGTGACATTAGTATTCTCAATAATCGATGTACTAATGGACACTGTGTGTAATATACTTAACTAGTGTAAAAAGGATGATGATAATGATAATGCAAGAATCATTTAGAAAGACAACGAGTGCCCTATTTTTTTCTGTATGCATAATCTTGCATTTGGAAATCCAATGAATTTGATTAATTTAAGTTCAAATTAGGTCTATCCACTAAGGGGTTCGACCTCTTCCAATGATACATGTCTTCCAATGATTTGCAGAGCTCCGTGAAAACAGGCAGAACTTCATCAAACTATCAGGAGCATCAAGAATTGCTACATGGAACACAACATGAGAAGACGACATTCAGGGCTTCATGATGAAAACGCACCCACATCAGTACTCCAGCTCGACCCGTCAAAAATACCTATAGGACCTTATTAGAACATTATCAATACTGACGCAACCTAGAATAACAGCAGATCATGTCTTTCTGGAGTTCTTCACCACACAAATAACTTGCCATCACTATCTTGATTCAAGATCTCACATGAAGACTCACCGATCCAATTTGAGGCTTAAGCAGCGCTCCTTGCCCTTTCCATGGCTGCTAATAGAGGACTAACGAAGATCTAGCTACGTTGCGATACTTTGCTATTAGTAGAAGCTATTTTGCACCCACATTCTTCTCCATGGGAAATTAGAAGTATAGTTTCTAATATTTTCGCATCTCTAAACACTTTCTCGGATTGGATTTGCTCTTGGATTCCTAGGACCGAGAATACCCTTACACATGACCTAAGCCACTTCGACGCAAGATCAAATTTTCATTCGCTTTGTTCTTTTGATGGGTATCCGAACCTTAGAACTCTTGTTTTGACTCTAACTTTTAATTTTAGCTATATGCTTTATTCATCATAAAAAAAAACCTCTTCCAATGATAAATATTTTTTATTCACGAGACTTGAATTCGAGACTCTTCTTAAAAAAATATGTGCTGAACCACGTGAACCAATCCAGATTGGCTACTAATGACGACTTTGATATTTCTTTGTCCTATTTATTACGTTTGATGGGGGGCATTAGTGAAATTATTTGTAACGAAAGGGCATCAGTGCAATTTATAGAGGAGAAGAAAACCTAAAGTAATAATTTGGAAACCCGAGGGCAGACCGGACCTTTCATCCCTGCAGAAGACCAAAGGTGGACATGGAGATGGGCCTCCAGCTGCGTAGCGTTATGGTATCTGGAGAGATTCCAACAAGCTATTAATACAGCCAAATAAAACATAGATTCTTTCGATGTGCCTTGGGAACCAAAATCATCGTACGGTTGGGACTACATTAAAAAAAATTATCGTACGGTCGTTTGAGTGGCATTACTCTCGAAGGCTTATCTGCTTTGGCATCATTAATTATACAACGTTTCGTATTATCCAAATTTTACAATTCTTGACCCACGATTGATGTCTTTTTGGACTATTCGAAAAAATTAGTATCATTTACAAAATGATGATCACACTTCATGTTGGAAAATGAAAAGGATTCTGCGATTCACGAATAAACAAGCAGATAGTGTTTTTTTTCCCCCATTTTCCTTTTGGTTCTTGGGACTTTTCAAGCAAATAACATTTGATGCAAACGAATACTCTCTCGGTGTGCTATGAACATCCAAATAACTAACTGGGACTTCACACAGACATATACACTCTTTTCGGATAGTAATTCAATTGAGCTTTCGGATTCCACGCTGGAGAAGAACAATAGGCGATAAACCAAAACTTAAGGTGAAGAACTAAAAGGGGGGCTTTGGCACTTACTTAGCAGAGTTTTCAGCATAGAGGGACACAAATGAGAGCGCTTTGAAACATCTCCTTCTTCCTCAAGGACAAATTTGATGAAGCTGGAACAACTCATCGGCGAATGATCGAGATATGATCATTAGACACGATCACCTGTCCGATCGAAGCACTGTCTAGTTTTTCTTCATAAGTCAAGCATATGGATTTCAAAAGGAAAGTGCACTGTCCACTCCACACTTTCCTCTTCCATTCACTCTTCATCTGTCCCTCCTAATTCATCTGCTTTACCTATCTCTCACTATTCCTCTTTCCTTTAATCGAACTTTTGGAGGGAAGCCCTTTCAAATGACTACAGGAATGCCATCGAATCGGAGGGAAGCCCAACGCCGGGCAACTTTGAGGTGCCCCACTTGGCCTAGTGAACTTCAGCATACTTTCATTCTCTACTGGGATCAGAATGTGAGTTAGCATCAGTAACCGTCGAAATCCTTCCCATTCTCACACCCAGATTGCAAGACCAATCGAATTCTTGAATCAAGGACTCTTACATCTTTCAGGTCAGATGTCGCCATTAGACCAGTAGGTTGATTTATGGATGGGATTGCTTATGTCAATAAATTTGGCTCACTGGAGCACAACTTAACTTTAGTTCATGACCACCCCCCCCAACCCGAACCCCTGAGATTCTATTACTTACGAGGATGTTCAATAAAAATATCCATAGCAAGAAGGATTGCTGAGACCATTGCAAAACCAGAGAGCTCATAAAGAAAAGAATAACTGAACCATTCATGTTCTGCATGTGCTGTATAGCTTCGAGCAAAAATGTTGCATTGTATTGCCCTTCAGTATCGAAAATATATTGTTTAGGCCAGTCTCGGCCACATATAAATCCATTATCCGCAAGCATCCCTATGGAACAGCTAGACATTAAACTCATTTTGAAATATACGAGCCTTTCTAATGTTTCTTGTATGTTATCTCTTTGAGCATGGTAGGCTTGAAAAGAATAAGAACATCATCGGTCTCATTATCGAGCTGCCGATTCAAGCCCAAAAACATGGTGGTGGGCCAAGCAAATATTCCAGTTTACATCAACATCATCTTACGTTTTCCTGGAGCTGAAGCAAGTCACCCAGCTGCTCCCTGCTTTCTTGTTCATCCTTCTCTTCCTCATTTCAATTCTCATCTCCTCTACTAAGTCCCACCTGCCAATTGCTGCGTAGAAATTACAGGCAAGCACGTAGTTTCCTGGATTGCTTGGTTCCAATTCCAGCAGACCTTTCGTGGCATACTCACCTCTACTAATATCCCCATTCAGCCTGCAGGCATTTAACAGGGCCGCCCATACTTTAGCAGAAAGTCTGCAATTTTTCTCCTTGACCATCTCAAGAAACACAAGCCACACATCCTCCATATGGCCCGCTCGGCCCAGACTGTCTATGAAGCAAGCATAATGCTCGGGATATACTTCTAACTTATACTTATCCCGAGCGAATTCGAAGCAGGCTCTGCCCTGTTCCAATAGCCCCGAATGGCCACAAGCAGAAAGCACTGCAAGAAGGGTTACTGAGTTTGGGCAAACCCTGTCCCGAGACTCCACCATCTCATTGAAAAGTGCGAAGGCTTGAAGACCACACCCATGAACTCTGTATGCATCGATCATGGCTGTCCATGACACCACGTCTTTCCATGGAATCAGGTCGAAAACGCTCTTGGAACTTGCAATTTTCCCGCTCTTTCCATACATGTCGAGGACAGCATTGCACAACTGCGTGTCTGACACGAACCCAAGACGCGTTGCAATGCAATGGATCTGCTTCCCAATCCAAAGGTCTGAATTCTCAGAGCAGGCTGCTAGGGCAGTTGTTAGGGCAACAACATTCGGTCTCATTGAACTCATTATCTCAAATGCTTCTTTATACCTCTGATTCTTGACGCACCCAGCGATCATGGAGTTACGCATTACTCCATCACTGCTCCGACACAAAATAGAATACACCTTCATAGCTTCGTCAATCTGCCCTACATTTGAGTAGAAGTCTATCAGGGCTGTCCCCAGAACAACCAAGTCCCTTCCCATCACGACCACCATACTGTGAACTTGCTTCCCCTGTGGAAAAGCCCTCAGCAAAGTGCAAGCCTTCAGCACTGAACAAAGTGTAAACTCATTCCACCCTGTGTAGCCCTGTCTCATCCTTTCAAACACGCGAATAGCGTCCTTGGCGAGCCCGTGACTCAGAAAGCTCGAGATCATCACATTCCAGCTCACGACATCCTTGGACTCGAGCTCCTCGAATGCCTTCTCCGAACAGCACAGAAGCCGGTACTTCGAGTACATGTTGACGAGGGCAGTCTTGCTCACAGTCCCCAAGTCGGAGCCTGTCTTGATCATAAGGCTGTGGACTTGCTCGCCCAGCTTCGGCAGGTGGGGGAGGGTGGGACACACGTTCAGGATGGGAGTAAACGTATATGGGTCGAGGTCCGTTCGGGAGCGGTGAAGGTCGACGAAGAGGACCCATGCGGAGAATGACTCGCCCAAGCGGACCAGGGACGCAAGGCGAGAGTTGTACGAGAGGATGTCTCGGGTAAGCATTTCGTCGAACAGGTTGCGACCATGCACGTGCCTGGATTGGCTAATAGCATTTCGGAGGATGATTTTGGCGGGAAGGTCGGTTTGAGGTATAAATGATGTATCTGGGCATCAAGGAGCCGAGGCTACAATAAGAAACCGCAGAGTCGAATGGAGAGCTTCCGTTTGCCTTTCAACTTCCTTGACCACAGACGGTCGAGGACGTTTCCGGTGTTTCTCGATACTAGAGCACATTCGGTATTTAATGGAGAACCATGTTTCGATCAATTGGGTCGAAAATAAATCATCTTCAAACCGAACCAGCAATAACACGAGAATCATGATGTGTGTATGGTTCATGACAATTGGGGAAAGTCTATACAAGTTTCTTCATCCCATGATGTTCCGTTTAATTTAAGTCCTTACTGGAAATTACAAGGAAGTAGTGAGACAGGTTCCCATAAGGTATCCGAATTCATTGAGGTAAACAAGATATGAAACCGGCCACCACAGAGTGGAATGACATCGATCGTCCTTTTTTTGGTTTTCGCCTGAAGAGTTTGCATACGAAGCGGTCGAAGAGACAAGAAAAACTTCTTGCCATTTGGGGAATTACATCCAGAATTTCTGTACAAGATGGACGATCAACAAATGACATCTGATTCGTTCGGAATTGTAACACAACACTATTTACTCTCTTGGTTCCTACTCAAACCAAACCTATTTCCTTCGAGACTAATTTTTTACATTCAGATGCTACAGCAGACGACTTAAATTTGCCTACACTGAAGTAGGATCTACAGCACAATCAGCTGTCACAAGAAAGCCCAGGCTATCGCTCTTCCGAGTTGAATTTGTTCCAAGCCTCCTGCAATTTGACAAGCAAGAGCAACAAAAATTTAAAAACTCGACCGCATAAAATTTTTCTTCGTTGGGTCAAACGAATAGCTTTGAACCCTAAGGTCCATCAAATATAACTGTGGGTTCTTTGAGTACATTAAAAGTATCTGAGCTGATTCATTTTTCCCGCTCGAACATGATGGACCCACCCAGGAATAGCGATCTACTAAAACTTAAAATGAAAGCCTTCAACGAAGGTATCACCAGCCTCGAAGACTAAACTTCCAGGTATTCAAGCAAAATGGATATATATAGACCTTAAATAGTGGAACAGGAGTTATAAGAAACGCACCTTTAGAAGGTCAAAAACCTTCTCGCAGATATACTTTTGCTGAATACTCGCCCCTCGTTGTTGCAACTTGTCAGGATGGACAGAGAGGGTGGCCTTCCTGTAGGCTTTCTTGACAGCAGCAGAGGTTATGACCTCTGTTAGGGGCACAGGCTGCCACCCACTGTCTGGTCCAAGTATCTGCAAGAGACGAAAAAATCTCATAGGAAACTCATAATCAACGGACTGAATCATTCTACAAGAAACACAACAGCCATCACTACTCCGACTTAGGCCCTCAAGGAATTCGGGATCATTCATCTAGTAGAGTAAAGAAATCACTTTTATCAACATGACCATATAAGGAAACAGCATTTCTGTAAGGTTAAGCTTACATATTGCAATGTTGATAGCAGTGCCCGTAGATTTCCTTCTTTCCCGCTTGACCACCTTTTGACGTCAGCATCAAGGGTTTCAGCTAACCTCTGCAAATGAAATTTGAAGCCGAAGAAATAAGTGGGAGGTCAAGAAACAGATCTTAAAAAAATATCTCCAATTATATTTACATTTCTCTCCGCTTGCTCCCTTTGGGCTAGCAGATCCCGCATGTTCTTCTCTGCGAGAGCTTTTGCCTGAGAGAGAATAAAACATAAATATCATACAGAATAAGATCAAGCAACCATTTCCAAGGTACAGAGTGCAAGAGGAAAGAACTAATACTGCTCGTTCAGCTGTTCGCCGATGTCTCTCCAGACGTGCTCTACACCTCTGAGCTGATTCACCTTCGACTCCCTCAGGTTTCTCAGTATCATATGAAGCTTTAGATATAAAAGGCAAGCAATTTGTAAGATACAAACAAAAACAGATATCATGCAAAAGGAACGAGTATATATGAAACCAACCTCCATATCCAGAAGAATACTGAAATCTCGCACTGCCTGAAGAGCCAGCAGTTTGAAGTTGCGACTCACGAAAATCCTGTAAAGACCACGATCAGAAAGGTAGTGGATATTCCTACTTTATCATGACAGT
Organism: Punica granatum; assembly: GCF_007655135.1. Classification (NCBI taxonomy): domain Eukaryota; kingdom Viridiplantae; phylum Streptophyta; class Magnoliopsida; order Myrtales; family Lythraceae; genus Punica; species Punica granatum. The sequence continues at coordinate 6,698,846 of NC_045129.1, forward strand.
ACATAGCCAGATTTTTCATTAAGACTCATTCGTGTACTCACAGAAGGCAAACTACTCTGCCTCATTCCATTATATCTTGAAGCAGCCCGCTCTCGAGCCTCTGCTGTGGCTCTCTCCACAGCAGCTCGCTCTGCCCTGATCCTTGCCTCCATTGAGGTCTTCTCGAGGAATGATCGCTCCCTTGCCTCAGCACAGGCCTTCTCCAATCTTTCACGAGCTTCAGCTAGTGATCTTTGCCTAGCTTCAGCAGTGGCTCTCTCTACTGCAGCCCTCTCTGCTCGCTCACGGGCTTCCACATAGGCTCTCTCTCGAGCTTCAAGGGTTGCCCTGTCAACGGCCATCCTGTCCTTCTCTCGTTCTCTTTCCCTCTCCCTCTCCTCTTCAATCTTTCTGAGCCGTTCCTTCTCCATTTCTTGCTCTCTCCTTAACCTTTCAGCGTCTTTCTCTTGGGCCTTAACCGTTCCATTTAAGTTCTCCTTCCTCACTTCAGCCTGACTTGCACTTTGCCACTGTCGAGATGTTCTCTGGGCATTCAATACAGCAGGTTGAGGGATTTCAACCTTCTGTCCATCTTCACCAAAGCGAGCCTCGGACTTCTTAACATTCTCTTTCGTCTCTCCCCATTCTTGGGCAGATTTTTCTTCCCGATGCGTAGAGTTGTAGCTCACTTGAGAGAATACCTTGGGATTCTCACATTTAGTTGGTTTCGGTAGATCATCCGGACGAGCTGACTCTGTGGAATCTACGGCTTTGGACCCATGCTCTTCATTTTCAGCTGCTGGCGATTTATTTTTACTGCTCTGAGATTCAGACATAATTCGATCCCCATCATCATTAGAAGCATCAACAGAAGCTCTTGATTCTCTTGAGACTTGCTCAGAACCCGAGGATGGAAAATCTGATCGAATATTCACATCAACATTCCGCATGCACTCTTCACCCTTCTCATCAGGTTCACTTAAAACATCAACTGCTTCTTTGAGCCATTTATCAAGTTCTTCCAACTCGAACGTGTCCCTGACTGCATCATCAAGTTCTCCCTGATCATAGTCCCTTTCAGATCTGGTGCCAATCCTTTCATCTGTACAAGAATCTCGCACATTGCTGCCATTATCTTCATCTTGAGAAGCCTCTTGAAGATTATTATCACTGTTTCCTCTTCCCTTAGCCTCATGAATTCTCTCTTCAATTTCCTCTCTTTCATGAGCCTCCCTGAGTCTCCTCTCATTTTCTTCCACTTCCTGAGCTTCTTCCAGCCCCTTCTTCATTTGTTCTTTTTCACTGGCTTCGTTTAATCTCTCCTCACTCTCCTCCTGCTCAAGTGTTTCTTTCAGCCTCTTGTTCTTTTCCTCCTCAAGAGCCTCATTTCTCCTCCGCTCCCTATCTTCCCGCGCAAGAGCTTCTTTCAGCCTCTTCTCCTTCTCTTCTTGCTCAAGAGCCTCCTTTCTCCTGCACTCCCTCTCTTCCCGCTCAAGAGCTTCTTTCAGCCTCTTCTCCTTCTCTTCCTGCTCAAGAGCCTCCTTTCTCCTGCACTCCCTCTCTTCCCGCTCAAGAGCCTCCTTCAGTCTCTTCTCCTTCTCTTCCTGCACACGAGCCTCCTTTGTCCTGCACTCCCTCTCTTCCTGCTCAAGAGTCTCTTTTCTCCTGCACTCCATCTCTTCCTGCTCACGAGCTTCTCTCAGCTTCTTCTCATTTTCTTCCCTCTCATGAGCCTCTCTGAATCTCCTCTCATTCTCTTCCCGCTCAAGTGCTTCTTTTAATCTCCTTTCTCGTTCTTCTCTAGCAGCAGCATCCTGCTTCCTTTTGTTTTCTGCCAACTCAAGATTTTCCTTCACTTTTCTCTTATTTTCTTCCAGTTCATCAGCTTCCTTCAATTTCTTTTCCTCTTCCTTCTCAAAAACCTCTCTCATTCTCTTCCCGTACTCTTCCAGCTCAAGTGCTGCTTTTAATCTCCGTTCATTTTCTCCTCTTTCTGCGGCCTCCTCCCAGGCATACTCAAGATTTACCCTTCCGCTAAACTCATCTTCTTCATGCCTGGATAACTCTGGACGTCTTTTCTCATTTCCTGTTGGCTCTATGACTGATTCATGTATTCTCTCTTTCTCTTCCCTCTCAATAGAATCTTTTGTTCTCTTCTCGTTGCGTCCCTTTCCATGACCCTCAGTGCATTTCTCCTTAGCTTCCAGTCTTCCACTAGACTTCTTGGATTTTGAACCATCTCTTTTGCTCTCCATCACCTGCCTAACTTCAAACTCGCGAACCACTTCTATAAGAACATCATTCGAGCTCTCACGATCTTCTGAACTATCAGATCCATTTAACTTCATAACTGTATCTCTGTCACGTAGTGGCTTCATATGTGTCGTTTTAGCCTCCTCCCAATGACCAATATCTTGAGCTGCTTTTTCATTTTTCTCGATATTTTTTTCAACACTCACCTCTTTAGCTGCTTTTGCACTTATATTCTTAGCATCTGGCACGTAATCCTCATTAGGTACTCTTTTCTGAGCTGATGCTTTCTTCTTATTAAAATTTTGCCCCTCAAACCCCTCTATTATTTGTTCCATTTCTCCATTGTCACGAGTTCTCACTTTCTCAGACAAATCCTTCTCTTTTTCTGTCTGAGCAAGAACGGCTCCTGATCCATCAGCCCTCACAAGTTCAAAGAACTGAGTTGCCTCTTTCCACTCACCAGCTTCCTCAAAGTGAGCAAACATCTCATTGAGTGCTGATTCTTTGCCTCGCATTTTCTGTTCAGATTGTTTAGGCCGACTTTGAAGCTTCTCTCCTCCCAAGGAATCTTGAACAGAGCACTTCGTGCCCGATAAACCTCGAGGATCTTCCAAAATGAAATTTTTAATCTCACTGCCTTCTCCGCGACCTGTACCTTGTACTGTCGATTCATTGGGACGCCTTGTTCCCATATCTCTCAATTCACAACTAGAACCCGATCTTGCACGATTATGTCTACCCTCCTTTTTCCTCTCCATCAGCTCTTTGGCACTCCTAAGTTGTGCTTGAGCTTTCACCATTGCTTCTTTCATCGCAGCAGCAGAAGCCACTGCTGCAGCAGATGAACTCGCATCCACCTCCACATCGAAGAAAGGCGGTGAAGAAGTACTACCGTCACTTCCATTCTCTTCCATAGAATTACTATTCCAGTTTGAAACCGGCCTGCTTATGTCCCCCACTGATGCAGGAGGTGGTGGCCTCAAGGGAGGCGGCAAGTGAGAGGGCTCAGTTCTAAGACTGACTTCAGATATCGTCACAAATCCCCCACCCGGACAAGAATTAATTCTCCCATAATCCTTTTGACGTCTAACATCATTTCTACCATTCAAGTTGTCCGACCTAGTCTTCTTAAGGTGTTTCTCCTTCAATTGATATGGGTCCATGCGATCAACCATGTAGCAGTACCCCGGAACTGCCTGTATCTCAGCAGTGCGCCTTAACCCATTCGTGATTTCTGCATTGCTCCTAGGATTGGCTTTATGGTACGATATGTTGTACTCAATGTTTCCATCAAACAAATGGTGAGAGTCTCCATTCGAGAGCCCCTGGTTGCTTCCTGAATGGTCTGATTCTTCTGAGAGAGACCCGGACCCTGCCGGGGTCCTGTAAGGAAAACAAATGGCACCCATCACACTCCTAACATCAAAGTGAAGTTTCATTCGTTTTGCGATGATTATAATTCACTTAACTACACTTTCGCATTCCTCTTCAGGTAAATACCATAACTGCACGCATAACTTCGAAGTTCAGACATTGTTGACCAACAAAAAGCAAAGCTAACCGCAGCACACATGACTTGTACAGAACAGAAAGTGTCTCAGAAATGACAAACCGAGAAGCTGCAAAGAAACATCCTTTCCGTCATCAACTTGAAGAACAAGTGACCAACTGAACAAAACCAAAAGCAGAAACAGACATTGATAGGTAGGTAGGCAAGTTAGGCCCCTGTTTGGTACCCGAAAAATTCCACCTTTTTCTTATTCGACTTTCATGACCAAAAATTTCTTAGAAATATTTGCTTCAGTTTTCTCTAATTCTTTTTTCTCGAAAAGAGAAAAGTGATTCCATTCGCAACAGACCATTTTTCCATAGTTTTCCAGTTTGGAAAACGAAAACCAGAAAACGAGAAATGCCTTTCAATGGGGGAGTTTCCGACACTGAAGGGACCTAAAATTCTCACATGCTACAGCATTTCGAGCAAGAACAAACTCGTACCAGGCTTCGTCGCTGGACCCACAACCGGCGGAGCCACCGCGCCACTGGCCGAACAGCTCCTCGTACCCGTGCGCGAAGTCCAAGCCCTTGAACCCACCGAACACCTCGGAGTAGTCGAAGCCGGGGCTCCGGACGTCGAAGAACACCTCCGGCTCGTCGACCACCGGGAGATCCAGCACCGGAATCGACGACACGCGCGGCGCGTGGAACCCGCCGAAGATCTCCTTGTAGTCCTCGGCGCGCGGGGACAACGCTGCGGGGACCCCGAACTTCGGGGGGCCCCCGAAGACGTCGTCGTAGATGCCCTTCGCCGCCGCATTGGCGTGTGACGGCTTCCTGGAGAGCTTGTTGTGGCGGAGAGAATGCGAGAGGTTCTCCATTGTCGGAGAAAATGGAGCCTGTTAGGGTTTGGTGAGCTCGTAGGTATTATTCACTCTCCCTCATCTCTCTCTCTCTCTCTCTCTCTACGTATGCCTTCTTGCTGTCTGCAGAGATACAGAAGCAGAGAGACAGTCAGAACAGCAGAAGGATGAAGGAAGACGAAAAGGTGGAAAAAAATGATGGAATTAAAATAAATATAGAAATTGTGGGTTATTTTCCATTTTGCCCCCTAAAGATCGGTGTCTTTGTTAGTTTGCTCCATGTCGTTTGAGTTGTCTTAAATTAATCCCTGTAGTATAAGGGTCTAAGCGAAATGACACAATTCACGAACAATTCAAACTCGGCTCGATGAAGCTCGAACGCGACTTAATCTTATTGAGCTCAATCCTAGCTCACCAACTAAGCGATTAGACCCGAGCTTAACAGTGTTCGACTCAAGAAACTTGCACGTAATTGAACTTTTACGATATAGTTTATGGCGGGTGATATATAATTTTATAATTATTTGATTTTGTTTCGAATATAAATAATTTCAAACTCATCCTAGTCTATACGAACTCAAGCTCAAGCATAGTAGAGCCAAAGCTCTTTTGCTTTGTCGGGCGAAGCTTTGTCGAGGTCGAGGTCGAGCTTGAGCTTGAGCCCTCAATTTGTATAATGAACTAAGGTTGAAGTGGGATTCAAGCTTGACCGAGTACGAACCCGAGGTCGAGCTCATGAGAAAATGATAGAACCAAGCTTGAGCCTCCTAGAATCCAACTCTACTGGACTCATTTATAACACCATTGTAGGAGTAGAAAAAAGACTGCTACTTCGCTTCATTCGGAATTGTTGACGGAAGCAAATCAAATGAGTCTTAAGGTGACCTTGCACAATGTGTAGCGTGATAATCACGTGAAATGTACGTGACCACAACCGGCGCAATTTGATCGACATCACTCACACGATTGTCATGATAGATTAAATAGAATGTATAACTGAACAAATGATCTTTGACATTGTGATTGTAGCCCAATTTGCAATATCGGGACTTATAGGGAGGAACATATTGAAAATTATAGGGGTGTGCAAGATAGTGGGTATACCCGAAACCGATCAGAACATACCCGTTATGGTAGGGTATGAGTAGCTCATATTAAAAATAAGGTATGGTCCGGGTATTAAAATACGGAATTGGTGAAAACTGGTTCTGGTTCCAGTTCTTACATATAAAGTATCTAGAACCGGAACCGATATCCGGATTTAGATAATAATTTCACTCATTATATATGTATATAGTTATATTTAGATATTCTTATATTAAAAAATATAGTCGCTAATTTTAAAAAAGAAAAATCTAAATCTATGTCGGCATTCTGTTTTCCTTGCTTACTGATTATGAATGAGACATTTTCGATTTTATTTAGCGAGACAAAAAAATTTACAGGTTCCAACAAAATATCCAGAATCTATGGTATAATACAGGTTTTTGATAAATTTCGATTCTAAGACTCAACATGGTAGGGTCCGATTTCAAAATCTTGAAATATTTTATAGGGTAGGGTGCGGGTATCGTAAAAACAAAACATGGTACTCGGACCCACACACCCATAGAAAATTGAAAGCCAGGGAGGTCGTTGAGAAGGGGGAAGAAGTTCAGGGTGAGAATTGAAAAGAGAAGATGGAGGTGGGAAGGAAGTGAATAATCGAATAAGAGATGCGAAATGACGGGAAAGGGCTTGGATTCGTTTGTTTGCATGATTGTTGGGCGAATTATTCTTGTGAAAATGATTTGTCTCAGCAAGTGTCGTTGTTGCTGGATGAGACCCGTACAGCTAGCTTCCTCTACAATACACTTTTCCATTTTCTTCCATTTCTTTTCCAGTTTTATATCCCTCGCGATAATTTTAATTTTTATGAATTATAAAAAAGACTCGTAAATTCAATAAAGTAATTACGATTAAATAAAGAAATATGGAAATTTCCGCAGATGAGAGTATAATATTTGATTCTTGCTCACCGAATATTTAGAAAATCAAGGAATATTTTGTTCCATTTTTCTATCATTAAATGGGGTCAGAAGGAGATCAGCATAGCAACGCCCATAAAGCGCAATTACATGAACGTGAATTTTGCTACGAAATGTTCAATTTGAGCCATATGTACAGCAAGATCCAAGGGTTTGGGTTCATCAGCGGACCGTAATAGGCTCCAAAGGAAGATCGCACACCTACAAACCCATTATCGGAGTACTAGAACTGCAATGAATTTTAAATATTTCCTCTTAGTATTAAAAATTGAATTGAATGGTTAAAAAAATTAAAAAAAAAAGTAATAATTGTGTTGTTGAATTGAAGATGGGTGGAGTAGAATTAAAAAACGAATTGTAAAACCAAGCGGTGTATTAAATTTCTGAATTGAAATTTGAAAGACAAGCGGGTTACTACTATTAGTATGAATATTTTATTCCCTGTTTCACTCGAATTGCTTTTAGAATATTTTTATCACATAGATATGGCTTGTTTTATACATAACTCCGTCATAAGTTCATACCTATAATTAGCCAGATATGTGTTCCAATGACATCCTTTGGCTAAAAGTTGCCAGTAACTCGACATCATGGCTGCAATTTGCAAGAAACAGAAGAGCATATACGTATAAGTTAACAGAGAATCGGATACGTATAAGTTATTGAACATCACGAGTTCATTTCATCTATCACGTAGAATGAGCAAATGAAGATTCGACCAATTAAATATTCTGCTACCTAAAAAGCCATGACAATTGAATGCAATTAATCACGTGTTAATGTTATTCGTCCCTATGTAATCTTGGGCGTCCTTCTTGGTTTTTTTATTACAAGACGAGAAGGATATTGTTGTTACTCGAGTATCGGACATTAAATTAAACAATTGATTAGGTGGGTCTGCCCTAGACATGGAGCAACGTGCTACCAAATTGTCCAAGCTTAAAATGTGGCTTACTAAAAGGAAAGGGCCCAAACCAAACCTCGTTTCCATGGAGAGGACATTACAATGGAGTGAGGACAAAATTCATGCCTTTATCGAGCCAAAAAAAAAAAAAAGAGGACAAATTCATGCCATGTCTGTCATTGTTGCATTCATAACATAATAAATTAACGTGGTTCGAAAGGCAGAATCCAATATACATAAGAACTCGAGATTGCCCTTACAAGAACTCTGATGCAAACTCGCACATCGTATAGTACATTTTTCATAAGATCGGCTTTCAAGAATCACATTAGTATAAAACGACTCAAAATGAAGAAGTACTACTAGAACTCGACTTGTCGTTTTCTTTGTAAAAGATCAAATTAGTCTAACTTAATCAATTTTTACATGTAAAATCAAATATATATGCACATGCGATTTGATGCTGAGTTCGGTTTAAGCGATCGAGCTCCAGATTGAGGCCTCCCTTGATCAAAAATCAAAACAACAGCACGCTCGCTCATCATGATATTAGGCATTGGCTCAAGAAGAAATTATAGGGGTGATTAATGGTTGTGTGGTCCAGGAGTAATTAAACACATTAAATATGGGTAGATGGATATATTTTAGCTGCCACCTTCCCCCAATCATTTATGAAAGAGATCTTGATAAATTTTATGCCATCACATCTATGTTTTTGTGGTCGTAATTCACAACACCGGATCATGTAATATGCGAGACTCCGAGATATTGTCGATCTTGAGCTCATGTGGGACTAACTTGACTAAGACTAAACACACACTCATTTCAAAATGTTAACAGGATCATGAGGCCTCATATTATTAGAGTTCTAATAAAAAAAAGTCACGGACAGATCTATTCGTTACGACACAAATATGATTATTATATCATCTGCTTGAGAGAATATGGAAAACAACCCGAAACGTTTTCAAGTCTTCAAACAGCATTTTGCACTCAAATCTATTGGCTGAATGTACGTACGATCGGTCGCATTTTAATAATAACGTTGTAAAGAGATAGATTATCGATTAAGGTAAATCATTTGCACACTATACATACATAAGTAGATGTGTTGCCCCACTCTGCTTCCCTATAAAATACGAATTGCCGTCAAACATCAATCATGAGAGGAGAGCCATGCTTGCCCACCGTTGGAGGCTTCAGCGAAAAGGATGTAATAAGGATGCAAAAGAGTTGATGAGTTGGAACTTGGAAGAAGGCAGCCTCTGGTTCACACAAACACAACACTTTCTCTACTCCATTTGCCCTCTTTCTCGCTCTAATGCCAAACAAAAACCGAAAAGAAAAACGAATAATGCTATATGCTAAAACATAAAATTATTGATAATATATACTTAGGTAGTTATATCTATAACAATCAACGGCTGTAATTGATCAGATTTAACGGTTGCGACTGTGTAGTCGAATATGTTGAGCCAAAGGTTTCCGGCCTCGACGGACTAAAGATGGAAAAGGGTTAAAACGAGGATTCTTCGATGTTCCGAAAGGTGTAGTTTAAGATTAACGATGACTGTGTTTCTCTTCTTTTGATTACTTTGGAGTTTGAAGCTTGTCTCCGTGTAGCCCGCCAAACAAACCCAAATTCAAAGCATAGCCTTTGCTTCCTTTTTCTTTTTTTTCTTTTTTTCTTTTTTTTTCCACTTTTGCCCCTCTGCAGTTGCACTTGCGGCATTGGTAGTAATCCCTTTTTTGTAGTTGTTTTATTTATATTTTCTGGTCCAAAGATTCAAAGAAATGTAATATATATTTTGCATTGAAAGGAAAGGACCGTCCATATTCCAAAGGACTGCAACCCTTTTCATACTCTGGCCAGCAACGTACGATCTTCTTTTCATATACAAACACGAGTTTATTACTAGAATGGACCCCTCTTCAAAGCTATTTACCAAAATGGACTCTTCACCAAGCTATTTACCATACTACCTCTATTCCCTTTTTCATATTATTTCATACTAAAAGAATAAAACCAAAGCACAAAAAGTTTTAACTCTGTTGCTCGGAGCCTCGGGCTGAGCTCACGGAGATCTGGCGAGCCCTCATCGACCATTATGAAGGCACATTGGCCCTCTGACAAAGTAGCAGTAATTAACTCCATTAGCACAAAATCTCTATTCTTATGTAAATATTGGCTTCAAAAAATTCAGAGGATTCATTAGTTCAAATTTTTTTTTTCCGTTGCTTTCAAATTGATCTGCTAGCAATGGATTAAAAAAATAGTTGCGGCAACGGCATGTTGTAGTTGGAGCACCAGCTGCATTCGGGGGTAGGGTCTAGGAACTCAGTCGAGGCACCGGACGAGAGGCGACGACAGCCACTCAACCTATTTGCATTGGAGGCTGATTGGTAGCGCGGGGACCTGAACGGCTAGACAAGGGTGGCAGCCCTTGCACCCGTGTGGCAACTCAGCGTGGTCGACCCCAGCCTCGCCTGCTCCTGAATTGCCAACAACACTGTATTTGTTTGTATAAATTCTGAAACTCCAAGAATTATGTTGCGGCAACTGTATATGTAATGTAGATACATACATACATATATATATATATATATTTTAAGCATGCCCTCATATATAATTTCTGAGAGAGAGAAAGGGGGGCAAATGTTTGAAGTCTCCTGCTCCTCCATTCCAGCTGAATGAACTCCTCTGTTTGATGCCGGCGATGGGTCGTAGATCTTTGGCATTAGAGGCGAGAGCAGCTTGCCGAAGGACCACTTATTTTTACTTTTGGTTTTTTTTTTTTGAATATATTAGAAAAAGGGAAGGAGGTCCATTCTAGTAAATATTTTGAGGAGTCCATATTGGTGAATAGTTTTGAGGAGGAGTCCATTTTGGTGATAAACTCTACCAACACTACATTCATGCGAGGAAACTACATTTTAAATATTTATCATCAAATTGTCGGAAAAGTGAAAATATGCGGTAATATTCTTTTATTCGTTCATCACTTTCACTTTTTTAAAAATGAAAAAACTTCTCATGCATGATTGCTTGCGTTAATACAATGTTGATAGCGGTTTTGCAAACATAGTAGTTGCCTCGAGTGAACTATATATAGATACTGAATGATTATTGTCCGAAATATACATATAACTGCACCCACTGCGTAGAATTTAATCGTAAATGGGCCAAGAAGTTCAATCATGGAAGGGGAAACCATGCAGGTGAGGGTAGTTTCGTGAATAGCAAATCATGGAGAGAAAAATACAAATATAGGCAGAGAAAGTTAAGAAAATAATTGAATATAAGCAAGTGGGCCCTATAAAATAAGAATACAAACAGTTACAAAAATACGAAAAAAAAAGGAGGACTATATCTGGGGCCCACTGTGCTGGCCACTCATCATCATCAGTCACGTCCATTGCTCATCATTCTTGCACTAAATTAATCAAATCAAATCAAATCCAATTCAATTCATTCTATTTTTTTTTAATTCCAATTCATTAACAGATCCATTAATTCCTAATTGCACGTTATATGTTCATCGACATCGAGTACATGTAAGAATAGGTGACCGGAGTGTGTGACCCAGCATAAGTCAACTCATAGGTCTACTCTCCATTAACATCATCAAGAAAATTAGGCAGCCTCTTTAGTGGAATAGCTGGAAATATTCCCCAAACTTAAATGGTCTCTCACAAAATTTTCGGATTATTGGCAATTATGAGATTAGTGGATCGGTTAAAAAGTACATAATATGTTATATTAGCTCACGACCATTGTACAAACTGCTCCACTATGAACTTCTGCCTTTAAAAAATGTCTTAAAAAATGATGAGAAGATATTTAATCCGTATCTAGTTAGTAGCTTGTTGTCAAGACAGATTTGTTGGTGGCGTCTTGCATGCCGCATGTGTTGGAAATTATGGTTAATTGGTGAATGAGAAAATTATTCGCAAGCTAATGACTCTTAATTTTTTTTATGGTTACAAGAAATGAATGAATTGCATTAATGAATAATCAAATTTCATCAACACATATATTGAATATATGTGAGTTATTTCCCATAAAAGGAGAATAGGAAGAGTCGTATATGGATGAAACCGTAATCTATAAAGGCACAGGCGGCAAAATAAACCAATAAAAAAGCCTCTTGCCATTTTGCTTCTTGTAATTGACTGAGACCAAAAGAAAAAGTTTTTTCTCTTGGCTGGAATTTCCTGGAGAAGAACAACTTCATGTGGACAAAGTAAAGGTTGCAAGAGTGGTCGGCTACAATTTTTTACGAAGGCTTCAACCTCAAAAGTGTTCACGCTTCACTTCGAGTTCGCTGGAGCATTGCTGTTTATGTTGTTGTTTCGCTTGTTACTGTTTTACCCTGGGAAAAGATTGTTCACGTGATCTCAAGCACCCATGAAGGGACAATTCTATTTCAAGTGGTTTGTGTCTAACACAGGACTCGGCTCTCTCGTATCTTTTGATTTCGCCTTTGTTTCGGTTTGAATTTTCAAGTTCTTACGCTAGTGAAATTCATTTAATTTTATAGCATTTTATTTGTCCGAATTGCTATTTGAATTATCGTTCAATTTTGTGACTTATTACGGCTAATTATATTTTTAATACAGCATGCACATTGTACAAAGCATGTGAATGAGGGAGTTTACCGGATGGCGCCACTTCATTCACCGAATATTTAGTATGTTACTCTTACTGCATGGTATGACGGTTCCCCTAGTATTATCTTGCCCGCAAACTCGCATAGTTACTGTTACGTGGTTACCTCTACATGCTTCCACGAAGAATTAGGGCATCGGATAGGAAGAAAATTATTTCGGGTCCATTGTGCAAACCATATGTATATGTTCCTCTTTTATGGTTTTATTGACTGTGTTGACAAGCTGGACTTTTCGATGGCAAATGCATGCAAAGTGGTGGAGCACGCACACTTAATTTGTTTATCTTAATAATATTTTTACATTATATATAAAAAAAAATCCATCCCTTTAATAAATTATTTTTATAGTTTTTGGTCTAAGCAAAGAAAACTGCCCCATAATATTAAATAATCAAATCAGGGAAATGGATTAAACAAACAAATAAGAAAAATGATTAACCAAATGGAAAGCTGTGGATTTTTGTACAGAAAGTGGCCCGCAAATCGGAGTTAGTGAGTGGGAGCGCATGTTCTGATCCGAGCTACTTCTCTAATTCGAAATGACCAAACAAATATTTTTGTTTTTTTTATTTTGAAAATGCAAATATAGTATTTTCCGCATATATTATCAGTCGACATCATGCGACTGTGTGCGTAGCCCGATCAACTTTCTGCGAGCCCTAGCCAACAGCTCGAGGATGCGGGTCATGGTTTCACGGGATCGCTAACTTTCGAACTCGAGCGATGACCGTTCTGCAGAACTCTCCTACAAGAATATTGTGAGGTTGTGTTATAGGGTACGACCACCGGAGTTGCTTGCATGTAGCACAGCAACGCTACTAGCACCACCAGTTGGAATGCCCTGAACAGTCTTACATCCATGCGCTAAGGATTTTAAGATTAACCTGCAGCGTGATTTCGTCTTTGCAGTCACGTGAAATGTAGGGAGTAGCTTACCGGTACTCAGTGAGATCACTTTGAAAGGCTTCTAGGATTCGCGGGGCAGTACATGAATATTCCTTCTTGGGCTTGGGCTTAGCTTATAGGCCTTTGGGCACAATAACTTGACTTGCACTTCATCAGGTGCCCGCGCTTGCCTTCTTTCTTCTTCTTCCAGAAATTGACTTTCAGACAGCCTGAGGAGATTAGGCTCTTCATCATGGATTCGATCTTGAATTCTGGTGGACCTCTGAAGAAAACGATCCGCTAGTGAAATATATAACGGAGGCATACATGAGCTGAAGAAATCGATCCACTAGTGAAATGTATAACGGAGGCATACATGAGCTGGCTGGACTATCACTGACCCGAGCGGCAATTCTGATTCCATTACTCCATCACTGATCATGTCCTTCGTATTGCTTTGTGTGATGAAATGGAGAAACAGTGAACGAATGAAAAAGAACAAAACATAAAGCAATAGTGCGTTTGAAAGACCGCCCCAGATATAAACTAAAGGGGCCTGTGGATCGTTATGAAAGAGGTCGGGACTACACATGCTCCGACCCCTGGAAAATGAGAATTATCAGCAACATATCGTTGGCTGATTCCTGGATCATGACTCCTCAATCATGGTTCACCGCGTGAAAGACATTCCGGCATAATCAACCCTCAGTGAGATTTTAAGAACATAAAAGTAGCATTGGTCATCATAGGATACAGACATATTCGGTATCTGTATTCTACAGAGAGAAGGTAGCAATAGCATGCCTCAAAGTACGGCGCCGGAATCATACAAATAAGGATAGCCCATCAAAACAGTCCAGGTACAAGGATTTTCCAACTAAAAGGTCATGATGAGGAAGTTAACTGATTGGTATCGAACCCCAACGAAGTCTATCATTTTGGGTTGTCGAGTTACTGCCTCAAGCTCTCAACTATATAAGATGCATACAGATCCCTGCAGTTTAAACCATCCATGTTAAGATCATTGGTATAAATGGGGCCAATTTGTGAAGATTGTGTTCCTTTTCCGGATTTTACGTGTACTATAAGCTGGGTTCGGTTTACTATTGCAAAAGCTCAGAAGAACTCACATGGAGTATTTGATGGCTTCAACGGCAGCCTCTGCTGGGAGAAAGTCCTCAACATCAACCTTCTTGTTCTCATTTTTCTTGTCTGTTCATGAGTGAGTCAAGGATGTAGTCCACTCCACTAGATGTTTCCCAATCATACGGATTTGTCATACAAAATTTTAAGAGAATCATATAGATCAGTAAGTGAATCACTGTCCACAACCTAGACTCAGTCTGTAAAAGGATACAGTCCTCGAAGAAGCGGCGAATCTCAGCAAGGCGATGGGGAGGGATCTCCTTGATGTCCTTGTAGTGGCGGAACTCTGGGTCGTCAGCACACACTGCTATGATCTTGTCGTCCTTCTCGCCCTGCAACAGAATCCTTTATCATTGACTGGCAAGAATCTCGAAAACAAGAACCGATGAGAGAACATACGTACGCATACAACCAAACATGTATATAAACACTATTTGACGTTATTTGTTTCTGGCCCCCATTTTTCTTGTTTAATTAATGGATTTCATACATGCAGAAACCATACTGTGGTTCAGAGGTGAGATATTTTACCTGGTCAATCATAGGCATCAACCCAATAGCCCGAGCACGAAGGAAGGTGCCTGGTAGCACTGGCTCCTGAGATGATAAAAGCCCAATTATAGTATTGATAGAATCCGCAGGAATTTCAGAAGATTAAATGGGATTTTCTTTTTAGAGTGAAGAAGGCACTTTAAAAAGGAATAATACCTGCATCAGTACGAGGACATCCATGGGATCACTGTCTTCACAAAGGGTACGGGGAATAAAACCATAATTGTGTGGGTAAACAACCGATGAGTAGAGGACTCGATCAACCTGTTATTTCTCACTTTTATGCGTGGAAAAAAAGATAGAGGGAAGACAGAAAAAAGTAAACAGTACGACAATGATCACAATTTCATCTTGAAGAGACATGAATCAAATAGTTACATCAGTCATTAGATTAGATTATTAGATGGTGGATAGCATGCATCGATGAACAGGTAATCTTGTTCACAGAAATTGATAGTCTTTGCTTATTTTCTCAGCAAAAATAAAAACAGAAAGAGCAGAAATTGCACCTTTATAAGGCCACTTGTCTTGTCTAGTTCATACTTAACCTTGCTCCCTTTGCCAATCTCAACCACCTATAACGAAGAAATACCAATTACACTGGTGAGGGTTTCATAATTTCTCGGAGAAAAACCACCTTCATGCTGAAACATTACGGAAGACAACTTACGCAATTGAAAACTGCAGGAGCACCTGGTCCTGCAAATGATAAACAGAGCACTGACCAATGTTAAATTAGAAAATCTTCAAGAATATAAATTCATGCAGAAGCGGTCAAAATAAAGGAACAATATCAATAACAACGAAACAAGGATTCCGATAAGGGTAAAAGAAATGCACCGATCTCAAGGTCATGCCAGGGATGTGCAGCAACAGATCTTCTCGACATTGAAGACAGAATCCTTTCATTCAAGGTCACATGACCATATCCTGAATTTCTTCCACCAGCTTCTCCACCAGCGTTTTCCATACTGATCTCCACGAATCAGAGACTCTGTGAAAGAAGAAAAAAAGAAAGGGTGGTTGATCATGATTTGATCTCACATAACAAATGAAATCTAAACTGTCCTCAGCATATAAGCATTGTTTTCACACAAGGGCAATAAATTTATAGCAGAAGCGCGGTGATCAGCATTTTACCAAACAAACACATCAAACGAGTCGTGACATAGGTATACCTTTCACAGATAAATGCACACCGACGGGGTCAAAAATTCGACATACTATTTATTACTGGCAAAGCATCTTTATTACGTCACAAAACATGGAACTCATCTAGTGAACTTGGTACTGGGCCGCATCAAGAAAGGGATAAAAATGGGTTAGACAACTGACATCCATGAGACATGTCCAAACGTTGGTCAGTGCTGCCTCGAGCAGCTCTACTGATCCGGAAACATCAAATGGCCTGAAAGGAATAGCCGCAAAGTCGATCTTTGCATAACGAACGGATTATCATCTTTTCGGGAATGATTAAACTTAATATCAGAAGAACTACAACGAGTTTCGTAACCCGATAGTGTCAAAAATTTCAAGCCCCGAAACAAGGACAAAATTTGGTAATGGTATGGCCACAGTGCGAGTAAAAGAAAGAAGCTGAAAGGGAAACTATCACACTGTATGCACTCAACACATAATCCACATCCAGCGATGCAACAAACATCCAAAAGGGCCAAAACCCATTCAATGAAACAGAAAGCGGAAGCAAAATAAAGCTGCAAACTCTGCCTCTAAAGAAGGCTTTCCAATGAATTTCAGCAGATGGGTATTGCTCCGAGTTGATCTCCGGGCAAGAAAGCGCAGCCTTTACGGGGGAAGAACCTAAGAGAAAGACTGAAAAGACAGGGAAACGGAAGCTTTACAAAGGATTCTTGATGATGGAACCTATGGCAATGCGTAGAGCATATGTTCGTCCCCAGCTAGTCAGAGTGATTGCTCAAGAAGGTACAGACGGTGAGAAGGCAAGCTAAATAAAGAAGAAGAATATTCTATGACTTTTGTCCAGCTGCCCGTCAGCGGGCAGGTTGGCCGTCGGATTGAAGTGGATGGGAATCGGACGGGTGTGGGGCCACCGTCCATGGTGATCTGCCATCCTCTGATGTATTCTTGAAAGTCGGAGAAAAAAGGAAGCTTGTAGTAAATCATTGTCATCAAATTCTGTTGAGCAGGTCAACAATTTTAAGTCCAGTAAATAGAGAAAATTCATAATTACGATAGCATTCACACGGTGAGGGGATTCAACTCGAAATTAAATCAGTCGACAGTAGAGATATATTGGGCTTACGAAGACTCGAAGGTCCAAGTGGGGGTAAAAAAATGGGCATCGAGTTTCTTTTCGCTTTTTCCTATTGCCCTCGAGATTTTCACTATTTACCAAGTGACCCTGTACTTTTGAATTATAGACGCGTGACAGAGTCCCCATACTCCTCGATGAACCTGTAACGCGCCAACCGGGTTCTCAGCACAATATATTCTAGTCATATACGTCTAGTTAGGAAGCCTCTTTTAAATTCTAAATGCATTTTCAGGGTTCATAAAGTACTCATAAGCATACTTTTATGGTATTACGGCATTGTTCCTCGCAGATTTTGAAATGATGAACCACCCAGCGAACTATCCGAACGAAAGCATTACACAATGGTAGAATGTAAACCCTTTCGGGCATTGAGTTTTTGTCCCTATGACGAAAACAGACTTTGGGGAAGGGCAAAGAAGTTCCTTGCAAATGAAGAAATCTCGGGGCCTTTATGACTGCAGGCCTCTTCAAAGCTGGCAGCACAGATTATAGGAGGAAGGGATTTTAAAGGGGCCCCCGACCTGAAAGACAGCAACTATACATACTGGCGACGACCAGAGCTCTTTCTGTGTATGCTCATGAATTTGGCAACGAACTCTGCACAGCAGTCCGAATAAAGCCCTTAAGCTCCGGTAAAAATGACATGGCATACCATAAGTAAAGAGCAATCAAGAAAAGATAGTGCTTTGTTTCTGATACTGAAAGTCTTTCGGTGTTTCATGAAAACGCTATTTATGAGGCTGAGCTGCTTTTCACACCTACAGCATACAGCTTGAATAGGATCTCAGAAATTAGTTATTGGTTCTTCGACTGTAGAGGAGAGCAGTACAGACGACAGAAATTCAGCTTAATCTATATTACCTTCCAACTTCAGCAAGGCAGTTGTTCCTGTTGGTAGTCTCTTCTCCTGTCAGATGCAAAAGAAAATTATGCACTTGTCAAAAGGATGAAACGAGGAGGACACTCGTCTCGGATGGAATATTCAGACATACATAATAAGCATGCCAGTAGTAGAGCTCCCTTCTCGAACTGGACTCAACTCCTCTGAGGAACTGCTCTATGAGCTTCTGCAGGTTTATATAATCAAAACGTGACATATCTAGCAACTAAGAAACTCCATTGTAGGTTTAAAGAGATGGAAGTATCGAATCCATCACCTGGAGAATCAGTTTCGGGTGAACAAAGTCCATAAGAAGTTTCTGAATCTTTCCCCTTATGAAGAATAATCTGGTATAACCATAGTTATTGTTCACTTATTTTCCTTATATGACCCGAAAAGCATATTATATGAATGACTCATGCACGTAAGGATGAAACTATTTACCTCTTTGGTGACGGGTCGGCTAAAATTTCTGAGGCGAGTTCCACCAGGACCTCTTCCCATCCGAATGGAATCGGCTGGTCCTCAACAAAGGGATAGCTGCAGACAAAGCTCACAGTCAAGACTTAATCCAACATAGTACTGTTTAAATGCACATGATTAATTCCGCTTTGCATTTATGAGTCCTCACTTGTGTGCCTTACAGGCCTCAAGAGCCATAATTGCTTTCCTAATGTTTTGCTTCGACTTAGTCGCGATCTTGGCGGCGAAGTTCATGGACAATTCAAAATCCTCCTTCCTTGCTATTTGAATGAGAACTTCCATGATCTGGGAGTTCAGCACAGGCAGGATTCAGATGGAGGGTTAGAAAAAGTAAATCAACAGAGCTTTAGGACACGATAGTTGTCAAAGCAAAACCATAAGATGGTCGAGGCCCATGCGGGTGGCGACAGTTCACCGAACGAGGGCACTTCTATTCAACATGACCAGCCCATAGGATTTCTGCTTCTGAATTTATTAAATGCCCACAGGACAAGGAGACAGTAATAGAGATTTGCCAAGGTTTTATTGCTTTAAGAAAAAAAGGAGAACAATTCACTTACTTCATGTGCAACAGGCGCATCAACCTTAATGACTTTGCATTGGCTCTTCACCGACTCCAGAATATTCCCGTCATCCTCAGAGCAGAGAATGAGTTTACAAGAATCGGAGTAACAGTCGATGATCCACTTGATTAAGTGCTGGATGCTCTCTGCTGCTTTATCGACTTCATATAGAACGATCACTGCATCTCAATGAGAAACCATGTAAGCATATCAGGTCTGGTGTATTCAATTGGATTTACTATTATTAAGATGAGTTTCTGCAGTCATTTGCAGAACCTTTATAATCCGCCTTGAAATCGGCAGTGCTGACTTCAGGAGCAATAGCATGGTAGTTGTTTATTTCCTTGACTATAGCCATTAAAGCGTATCTGGCATTCAGTTCCTTATGGACATTGAGCTCCACGTGATGAGCACTGGAAGTTAAGGGAACGGCTATTTGCATTTGCCTTTTCTCCTGGAAATATATTAGAGTGAACTTTTATCAGCAGAAAATCAATATTTGTATAATCATTCAATAGCAAGTATGACAAATTAGCTTTTACTGTAACGCTGCCCTGAGCAATGCTAGGAACCATACGTGCAAAACGGAACCACTTGATGAAGAAAATTCCTTAAAACACATAATGGAATTCAACAAAATTTTGAGCCGCGAACTTCTTTTTCTTTCTAAAAGTAGGTCATAACTCTAGATGAGAGTTCATAACTCTTGAAGAGAGTTCAATATACCTGAATCTGGAAGTTCCTCAGCTCATGAGATACCTGAAGGATGAAGGAACAGAAAAAATCAAGATCGAAAGGTCAGCTAGCTATTTAACTAGAAAAGGAGTTTCCAATGCTATTTGATATTATTACCAGGACGTACATTGCAAGATTGGTCACCGTAAATTTCCTGAAGAAAGGCCATTGTAAGTGCTCTTTTTCCCGAACCTGATGGTCCTTGGAATAGGATATGGGGACAAACATCGCTGGACACCTGAAGATGAAGCCACAGTTGTATAAAATGAATTCAGGTAAGGATAAATATGATCCAGTAATGTGAAATAACAGCTAAAGTTGATTGACTTAAAATAGATAACATATGTGTTTCTGTCTTTGTTGGACTCTTTTTATGCTCGATAGATAATCCAATAAACCCACGACTTATGATAAACTGCTTTGTGGTTCTTAAATGTAAATGCAATCAACGAAGGAAACTATCTGAACTGGAACACTTACCAATTGCTTTAGGAGTTGAGCTTCTTGCTTGTGGACAGTGAACCCATCAAGAGAACCAGGCTGATGCTTGTCCGCCCAGAACTGTCTCAGAGTCTCCACCACGAATGCCTTGTCAATGAAGGAAGCCTCATCGAACGCCTTGGTCTCGGGAGTTTTCGAGGTCTTACAAGACTGCCTCCTCATACAAGCGAACCATGGCTCTGATTGGCTCTTCTTCCGATTTGCAGTGAACTTCTTCATGCTGTCAGTAGTTCTTGTGCTCGAGTTGCTCATCTTACTGCTAGTGGTGCTACGCTTACTGCTGCTGTGTCTGCTAGTGGTGGAGCTATAGTTCATCCCCATTTGTGGAACACTACTATAAGATGAGTTTCTCTGCGGGTTAAGCTCAAAAACCCCATTGGGATTGTTCCAACGATTAGAATTTGAGTCTCTTATAGTATCCACCTCGGAAACCGGATTAAATTGGGTATCAGAGCCATTGTTCTTTGGCAATGCATCGTTCTGCATCATCAGAGCAGTGTAGTCACGAGAGAAGAAGATGTCCCCAGGCGCAATGGAGTCGTTGCTCTCGAAGTTGGGAGCTCCAAACATGGGAGCTCTGGCGAGCTTCAAATTCGCAACCATTTCATTGATTTCACCCACTGAAGGAGCCTTCATCGGTGAAGCTTCCCGTTGCTTCCGCACTGTGTTCATCGCCAAGGGGGATGATGTCCGCCCACCCTTCTGTTCCACCTGACCATAGTTCTTATTCTGTGCGATGTGCCCGATTCTCAATTTCGGAGTGCTAATGGATCTCTGAAGGTAGTTTGACCGTACACTCGTTTGACCAATATCCTGGATGGGCGATATACCCGCCCTTCCATCTTTTGTAGGCGTTCTACGACTCTGCTTCCTATTCGTGCCCACACCATCAAGATCATTATTGTTGTCTAGGTCCCTCTCTTCTCTCCACAGCTTATAAGGCGAACGATGCCTTCTATGCTCTAACTTTGAAAACGGGCTAACATTCCTATGAAAATCTGAACTAGGTTGAGGCAAGAGAGCATTACCAGCATCGTCTCTCCTCGGCTTGTAGGGCGACTTACTACTGTGCCTCCTACGCATCGAGGTGGCCTCGAACATCCTCTCAGGGGGCGACCCACCATTTTCAACCTTTGGAGGAGAATGCCACGGCCTCAGCTTCAAGGGACCCGGGTTCGTATCTCTCATGAACATAGCGCCCAGTTGTGGATCCTGAGAGCCCAAAACTCCGCCTTTACAGTCATGCTCCCTTGACTCCGTCTCCGTGTCTGAGGGCTCGTATCCACTCTTCCGCTGCTTCAGCGAGCTCGACTGCAGAAGCTGAGACCCCCTGCTGTGCTTCAATGAGCTCTCCATGCCCGTCCCCAACGACGCCCAGCGCTTCAGTATTGGCGGAAGTCGAGTAAACTCGGTCAGGCACTAATGAGAACGACTTGTAGGCATAAGAGAGGAACCCAGATGAAAGCAATGCCCGACAGCGAGAGGATAACTTCGTTGGGCTGGGGGACTAGAGGGATATAAGAAACAGGGGAGGATCAAGGTTAAGGAAAAGAACGATGGTTTCAAAGAGGGCTCATCGGTGACGACGAAGATGGTCGGAACAACTTGCTCACAGCTAAACAAAGACAGAAAAGCTTGACGTGTTATTGGTTTTTCCTTTGATTCCTAAGCTGTTCATTGGAATGATCCCTCTGTCGCCGCCTCCCGCCAAAAGGAATAACGGCATAACTGACTCCTATGGTCCATGTCCAAAATTGGTGACGACGACTATTGTTGTTTTGTGACTAATATGATTCATATCCGAGGAAATCTTGATGACATAAAAAGAACAGCTGATGGCGAATGTCGTGATTCGGATCTCGTGGGGCTAAACTCGAGTAACATTTTTATTACTTATCGTAGAAGCGTTCACTTGTGAATTGTGATCTGATGCGGATATGTCGAATGTCTGCCCGTGAAGACACCGTCGCAGAGCTGTCTCGAATGAACCTTTTGGGCTCGGAAGGATCGCATAGTAACTTCTTTCATTCCAAATCACTCGCATGTTCACCGTTTTCTGTTTCGTAATTTGAAGAATATCTAGGATAAATTTCTCGTATACTGACCGCGGCGCCGCGGATGTCTCCGAATATACCAGATAAATACACATTTGAATCCGATGAAGCAAAACAAACATCGTGGCTTTATGTTGTAAGGATAACTGCGCCCACAACCATCCAATAATGCCCAGCATAGCAACCTTATCCATATATGTCATGAGGTTCGGAGCCATAGAAACACAGAGACGAAGAACTATAGAATTCCAATCTTCACATCGGAATTCAGGAATCCCATTTTAGCTTTCCTGAAGGGACTACTACTCGATGCAACTCGCATTACTTGCTCCGACAAAGTCGTTCCAATACAATACCGACATCCCCTCGAGGGCCTTGACAGTGTCCCAGCTCGAGAAATGCACGAACTTGGATGGAATTAAACAAGTCCATGCCAACATGTTAAAGACCGGCCTCGTCTTGGACCCGATGTGCGTAAGCAGGCTCCTTTCTGTCTCAGCCTCGCCGCCCACCGGTGACTTATCCTATGCTCGATCTCTGTTTGAGAGGATAGCGAGTCCAAATACTTTCATGTGGAATGCGATGGTTAGGGGATACTCCGACTGCGGCGAACCAGAAGGAGCCCTGATTCTTTATATTCACATGCTCTCCGATTCAGTTCCTCATAATTTTCACACCTTCCCTTTCCTGCTCAAGGCTTGCTGTGATCCTTCATTCATCGGTGAAACGCTTCAAATACATAACCACATAGTTAAGTTCGGGTTTGGGACGGAAATATTCACGGTGAACTCCCTAATCCATGCTTATGCAGCATGTGGTAGGGTGGAATCTGCTCGCCTCGTCTTTGACCGAGCTCCTGGAAGGGACATCGTGACTTGGAACTCGATTATTGATGCATATGTGAAGAGCTCAGAACTGGAAATGGCTTATCAGATGTTTAAAGAGATGCCCGAAAAGAATGTTGTGTCATGGACTACTATGATTTCTGGGTTAGCTTCAGCAGGTTCGAACAGGGAAGCTCTGAGATTATTCCATGAAATGCAGATCGAAGGGATCGAACCTGATGCTGCAGCTCTAGGAAGCACGCTTTCTGCTTGTGCGAGTCTCGGAGCAATAGAGCAAGGCAGATATATCCATATGCATATAGAAAGAAACAAAATTAAGACGGATTCGATGTTGGAATGTGGACTTATAGACATGTATGCCAAGAGCGGGGACATTGAAGAAGCTCTGAAGGTTTTCAAGAAATCGAAAAGGAAATGCATATCTGTTTGGACGGCGATAATTTCCGGGCTTGCAATTCATGGCCAAGCGAGGGATGCTCTCTACTGGTATTCAGAGATGCAGAAAGAAGGATTAAAGCCGAATCCAATCACTTTCACGGCGATCTTGAGTGCATGTGTTTATGCGGGACTTGTAGAAGAGGGAAGGATACTGTTTGCGAGCATAAAATCCGTTCATGGCTTAAGCCCTTCAATGCAACACTATGGATGCTTGGCCGACCTTTTAGGACGAGCTGGGTTGCTTCAGGAAGCGAAGGAGGTGATCGACACAATGCCTATAAAGCCTAATGCGATAGTCTTGGGAGCTCTACTGAAGGCGTGTCTGATTCATGGAAATCCCGAGCTGGGGAAAGTGATCGGGAAGAAGTTGATCGAGATGGACCCAGGTCACGGTGGTAGGTATGTACATACTGCAAGCGTTTTTGGTGCAGCAGGGGAATGGGAAGAAGCGGCAAGAGTAAGAGGAATGATGAAGGAGAAGAGCATTGAGAAACTTCCTGGGAGCAGCAATATAACCATTAACGGAATCGTTCACGAGTTTTTTGCGGGAGATAACTCGCACCCATGTATCGAGGAAATTCACGGGATGTGGAACCGGGTTTCCAAGAGACTCGAAGAAGAAGAATATAGACCCGAGGTGGGGAATTTGCTTCTAGACCTCGAGGATGATGAGAAAGAGATAGCCATCAGTCGGCACAGTGAGAAGTTGGCTATTGCTTTCGGGCTGCTCAGGACGGAGAAGAAGGTGACTCTCAGGATCTTTAAGAACCTTCGTGTTTGCGAAGACTGCCATACAGTGACAAAGATGATCTCCAAGATTTACGGTAGGCAGATTATCATGCGGGATAAAACCCGTTTCCACGAGTTCAGCAACGGGATTTGTTCTTGTGGGGACTACTGGTGAAGACAATGCATTCACTGTTGGAACAAACTACGTCTTTTTGGTTAGTAGATTAAAGTTCAGAAAATATGTGCATACATCACCGTTGAACAAGTTGTGACAAGTGATCATGACAACAAACATGTAACAAATCCAATATAGATCAATCTTGCGCTTTATTACCTCAAAAGTCCTATAATCTGGAAAAACTCGGTGACTTTACAAGACATTATCAGAATACTATGAAAGTATCTTCCTCAGCAGCACATAATGATAACCAGTTGCAAGGCAAAGGATCGCCGGGAAGAGTGTCTTTAGTAGGTTATACCTCGAGATAACAGACAATCTTAGTTAACAAAAAGCTGCTGAGTTGCTGTCCACGACTGTTCGGGTTCTAGCTGGACACTTCCAATCTGGGCCACCAGGAAAAGAGAGTTTCATTTCACAATTTTCTTAGAAAACAACTTATGAAGTCACTCAGCAGCTGCTATAGCCTCTTAGGCCAATGGAAAGTGCTCCATTACCTTAGCGTTTTCAACGCAAACAAAATCCTTATAGCAAGCTTCCATTTGCAGGTGTGGGTTCCACAAGACGGCATCTGACCAGCTACCGATTACATGAAACAAAACAAAACATGAACAAGAAGAAACTAAACAGAACCGAAACTTGTTTTCAGTTTCACATAAAGACATAATTCATTTATCTGTATGCTGCACTCACTTCGTGTTTTTGATGGTAATTGTGTCTCCCAACCCATTATCAAGGTGGACTTCATCAGGTGCATCGAGGTATATGCAATCTACAAACTCTGGAAAGTTCACTACGTCCCTGAATTATAAACAAAGATATGAGAGATATCAGGAAAAAATGTTGCAAAATCATTTCACGGTAATTATTATTTATCAAGGTTGAAGAATGAAGCAGGGGACGTGTGTTCAGAGACTCTTGCTCAAGAATGTTATAGTTAAATAAAAGAAGAAAAGAAAGGCATCTGAAATGGTGTAATCTGCCAAGCATAGCCTGACTGGGTTTGTTGTAGACCCTGTTCAGCTTTTACATGGAATTGAAATGAAAAGCAACTGGGTAATGAAGCCTGAGTGCCCTCAAATCTGAGAGAGAGAGAGAGAGATACAACCTTTCCTCCCTGCCCTCAATTGGATTCTTAGGATCTGGATCTTTATTCAGTGTTTTGCAGCCCTTCAAACCTCTGACTGATGCTGATGCAGAAGAAGCCTGTAAGTAAAATACTGCAATTATTGATAAATTTAAAATTCACTTTTACGAGTACTTGAATAAAATTTACAGACATAATGAATTGATCCAATCTTATTCAAACAAGAATATCATGGTAATTGATTCATGTAACATTTGGACAAGAAAATACAAATCAAATAGAGCAACTGATTTGGAAGTTGATCAGACAATTATCACACTATGACACTTACATGGAAGTATGTATGCAAGGCAGCATTGAATGAAAAAGGTTTCTTGTCAGTATTTGTGATTATCAACTCTGTAGAGAGGCTCTTTGCTTTCAAAGAAACCTGCAATAAGAACAGCAAAGCAACTCATGGAAGTAATTCTCACATTGATAAATTACCGGATACAATCTCATAATCTTGTAAGGTACAAAGACAAGGAAATTAATAGCTTGATTCTTAAGCTCATATTTGAAGGAATCCCTAGGATTGCAGCAGCGGTAAGCAGCACCAACTAAATTATCAGAGTTATAATACAAGGGCTGGTCTTACCTTGTGTAGAGCTTGGAAGCTATAATCCCACATGGAACGACTGAATGGTTCATCCTTTAGTTCTAGAGTTACAACAGTATCTCCCTCCACATTCTCAGATTGAGAGATGGACCAATCCATATTCCTTGCAAAACCATGCTGCAAAATAAACAAAGATACACAAGATTAGTATCTACATCCACATACTCAAACATATTACCTGGCAATTTATTCAGAGGACCACAGCACTACACTATCACTATTAAACACCAATAAGGCAGTGGTATGAGAGTAAAACCTTCTAACGAGCAATGTAACAGCTGCAAATTTGCTATATAGCATTATAAGGAAACAAAGGATATGAAGGGTAGTGGGCAAGAATGAAGATAGGGGCAATACCTGTTGCAAAGGACCAGGTCCAAATTGTGGGAAGCAATGTGGGATCCCTCCACTGTCCAAAAAAAAAGCTGAGATTTTCAGACAATTAGAGGATTAATTTGGACGCTGCTGGCGGTCTGGACAAATGGCAACAAAATAAGAGTTCTAAGCGAAACATTAGGAGGATTTGTACTTCTTTTAGCCCATGCTGCGAGATTTGACTAGCATGGTCCGTGACACAAGAACGTTCAAATTTCATATAGTTAACAACCAAATATCCTTGCCTATATGCTCAGGCCAGTTTCATCGTATTCATCAAGTTCAAATTGTTGTCCCAACAATATGATTCAAAAATTGCTTAGCAGCAATAATCTCCATAATACTACATTTCTCACACTTGTTATGAGAACCTCAATTTGGACATCCTAAACATAAAATGCAAGCATGAAAAAAGGAAAGGAGAAAACTTTTACCTGATAGGTTTCTTCTTGTTAAAAATGGCATCTGGTCGAACAAACAATAGGTCCTTCCCCTTTGAAACTTTCCATGATGTTACACAGCCACCAAATAAATATATCTCTGCCTCGCTGCAGACATACATTCAAGCAATTAAACTTCTAGTGCGTGTTTTACAAGTGGAAACAGAAAAAGGAACTATTTTTCAACTTGCAAATGAATTCATTAGCATACAGATACTCCAAATTTCACGTTATCGCAGGTTTAGAATGAAGCTTTCAAGGGCAATGAGCAGCCTCAAATCACCAAGCTTCATAGGTTTCATGCCCAAAGACGATAAATCCAAAACTAAGCCAGTCCATCTGTAAATTCGATGTGGATTCAGGCTGCCAACCGGTAATAAAACCATGAGAGCTTACCTGCCGTGCGTAGAGGTCAGCACCACTTTCGGCAATTTCCCTTCTCCTTCAGTGAGCTTCACTCCCGGAGTTGCGATTTCGCTACTCAAGCTAGCAAATGTCATCCCGACGCGGGAGAACCTGCGCCAGCGAATTCAGGTGAGTCGATTGATGGACTGACCGAGGCTCCCGAGGAAAACGACAAGAGATTGGATAGAGAGGGGGAGGGAGAGGAGACACTGACTCACCGGTGGAGCCGCCGAGCTTTAGGAAGGGGAATGGCGGGTATGGAAGAGGCGATAGAGACAGTCGCCGCCATGGAAGGCGAGCTCTACAGGTGGAGAGAGCGGAGAAGTTCTGCTGAGAGCTCTCTAAGGAAACGAGAAGTCAGCAAAAATGGCGAAATGAAGAGAGAGAGAGAGAGAGAGCTCTTGGAGGGACTGATGGGGCCATGGCCGTTTGGTCGGTATTACTGGGGACCCGTCCAAGCTTGGTATATGTATTTTGGATATTCTATCCATTTCCTTCCGGCCATTTTCATTTTTTTCCCCTTAATTTTTTTTTGAAATTTCATAAATATCTATAGATATTTTTTTTGGGTAAGATCATGAGTTAATCTATTAAAATTAAAGCTAATTTTCATGCTTTGTACTACAGATAAAGTCTGCTTACGTATTATTTTGGAAGGATGATGATCACATATGCTCTTAAGGAGGAAGGAAAATATGATTTTTTTAGGGAGTTATAGATGTAAACTAGGCCTTTTGCCATTGCATTGCACGGGTACATTTTAATATGTTTTTTATATTCGTTTTATTTCGGAATTCTAAGTTCTCTATAAGATTTAATAAAATTTCATAATTGTTATTAATTTTAAATTTCAAACAATAATTACTCAGATTTTTTTATTAAAAATTACAATACCTTAAATAGACAATTGTTTCCTTGGGTCACTGGCCATTTGCCAGGAGTTTTGGGTTTAATACCGATATTTTAGCAACAAATCCAATAAATCTAAGCGTATACTTGGTGTATTGATATTTTTTTTTGGAAAGAGAGTGCATGCGAGTTGTTTATTTCAAGAATAGACTGGACCCAACCAGCTGCACTTTTATTTTTTCATTATAACTAACACAAACAAAGTAAAAGGTGCATGATCTCTCAAATTTAGCACTTCTAATTTTTAACTAACTCCTTAATTTTGTTAGTTGTCAAATGGTTAATTACAATATTTTGTTTTTTATTTTCTTTTTTTACCAATTAGTTATATTTTCTTATTTTTATGAAAAACGTTTATTCTAATCCTATTTAATATGTCATTATATAATAGAAAATGTAGTTAGTTTCACTATATAATATTGGTTGTATCTTAAAAATTAGTATCATATATATAAACACAAATATGTGTTCTTTGTTTTTATAAGACTTGTTCATTGTATCTTATAAATCATTATATTATTAATTACTATTTTATTTAGAATGAAATTTCAAATTAAATTATGAAATTTAGCTTTCTTACAATATCAGGAATATTTATTACGAACATTTATTATACGAGCACTCTATTTTCCAATATAAATAATTAAATTATGAAATTTAGTTTAGTTACAATATTGGAAACATTTATTGCAATTGTAGTTGTTTTACTTTTTTTATTTAGTATAACATATTCACTATAATATTTAATTTATGAAATTTAGCTTTTTATAGTCGTAGTTTGGTTTACTAATTTTACTTACATATAGCTTTTCAATCTCGTGCATTGCACGGGTTTTATTTACATATGGTAATTATTCATAATTTCTAAAGATGAATTACTTTCTTATGAATCGTAAGAAATCTCAATAATTAATTTCAATTTTGAAGAAATAATTTCTAATATGTTAGAGTTTAGAGTAATTTCATCAATTTAGTGACAATAATACTGTGCCGATTCTTATATTTAATTTGCTTTGTGTTAACATTATTCGATATCATTACACATATGTGTTTTAACTATAGAAACCTAATTTTGTATTTTTTTTATTATTGTATTTTATAATACTAAATCGTGATGTTCTCATTTAAAATCCTAATTTAAATCTTTTGCCAAAATTTTTATTATAAAAAAGTGACTTTTAGTAGTTTATATTTCAATCCTAAATATGGACTTGTATATAGGTAATATGAGAATTTTGTTGTATGATATACTTATTTTTATTAATATAAATTAATTACAATAATATGTTGATAGCATTTATTAATGACATTTATTATTTTGTGTAGTTTGTTTTACTATAAATATATAGATAGGTAGATTTTTTATTGTATTTAAGTTTTTATGCTGTCTCACATAAAATAAGTGATGTATTATAAATTTTGATATTCGAACATGATCATCAATTTCATATATAAAATGCATATATTGTTCCAGTAATATTGAAAATGTCCAATAGATTTTTTTTGCTCATAGTTAGAATTTCTTAATATTATAAGCTTTTTTGGTAAAATTTTCATTAACTTTAATGATTCGTGTTTACTTAGTTTTGATAAAATAATGGTATTATATTAGTATTTTAATGTTTCAAATTATATTATTTTGTAATTTTAATATTCCATAATTTCTAATTGTAGTTAGTAAGATATTTAGGTGTCTGTATTATATAATAATAATTATTATTCTTTGATTTTAAATTTTCTTTTTTTTTTTCATAATTTTTAATTGTAGTTAACAAGACATTCTATTGCATTTATTATGCACCCACTTATGCACCCATAGGTTGCATTGCATTTATTATGCATTTACAAGTATAGTTGTTTTACAATTTTTTATTTAGTATAACATATTTAGTATAATATTTAATTTATGAATTTTTTATAGCCGTAGTTTGGTTTGCTATTTTTTACTCACATACAGATTTTCAATCACGTGTGTTGTACAAATTTTATATACATATGGTAATTATTATTTTTTTGGTAAAATATGATAATCATTCACAATCTTTAAAGATGAATTACTTTCTTATGAACCGAAAGAATTTTCAATAATTAATTTCTGTTTTTGAAGGAATAATTTCATATATGTTAGAGTTTAGACTAATTTAATCAATTTTGTGACAATAATTCTATGACTGATTCTTATATTTAATTTGCTTTGTGTTAATATATTTATGTTAATAATATTTGAGATCATTATATATATTTGTTTCAAATATAGAAACCTAAGCTTGAAATTTTTTATTATTATATTTTCAAATAGTATATAATGATGTTTTCATTTAAAATACTTAAAATTTAGGTGTCTATATTATATAATTTTTATAGTTATTCTTCATTTTAAAATTTTCTTTTTTTCATAATTTTAAATTGTAGTTCTTAATACATTCTATTGCATTTATTATCTCCCATTTATGCATCTATACCTTGCATTGCATTTATTATGCACACAATTATGCACCCAAGTAAATTTTACTAATATATAGATTATGAAATTTATTTTTTTAAAATATTGGAAACATTTATTGCAATTGTAGTTATTTTACTATTTTTTATTTAGTATAACATATTCAGTATAATATTTAATTTATGAATTTTTTTATAGTCATAGTTTGGTTTGCTATTTTTTACTTACATAAAGATTTCCAATCATGTGCGTTGCACGAGTTTTATTTACATATGGTAATTATTCTTTTTTGGTAAATATGGTAATTATTCACAATCTCTAAGGGTGAATTACTTTTTTATGAATTGTAAGAATTCTCAATAATTAATTTCTATTTTTGAAGAAATAATTTCTAATATATTAGAGTTTAGACTAATTTAATCAATATAGTGACGATAATTCTGTGACTAATTCTTATATTTAATTTGCTTTGTGTTAATATATTTGTGTTAATAATATCCAGACCGTTGTATATATTTGTTTCAAATATAGAAACCAAGCCTGAAATATTTTATTATTATATTTTCTAATAGTATATCGTGATGTTTTCATTTAAAATACTTAAATCCAGGTGTCTATGTTATATATATTTTTTAATTATTCTTCATTTTAAAATTTTCATTTTTTTCATAATTTTTAATTGCAGTTACTAAGACATCCTATTGCATTTATTATGCACTCATACATTGCATTGCATCTATTTTGCGCCCACTTATACACCTAAGTAAATTTTACTAATATATAGATGAAAGCTAGCTCATTAACAACAAAAATTTGAGAAAGGAATGATTAAAATTAGAGTAAATTTCGATGACCCCTCTTATAATTTGTGAAATGACCAGCGACGCTCCTCTTTTCAAAAATTAGCCACATACCAGCCCTCCTTTTGCTGACAAGTCACTCAGAGAACATTGAATTTGCCATATGGATCCCATATAACAGAATTGCACAAACCGATCAATTACCTGATTTTTTTACCTGAACCAAATCTGACTCAATTTAAGGAAAAAACAATAGAAATCAGTGGAATGAGGGGTGTTGTGTGGCTAATTTTGAAAGGAGGGAGTGTCGCCGACCATTTTACAAATTATAATGTATGTAGTCAAAATTTACCCTTTATAGTCGCAGTCACGAGATGCGATAGAGTTGGCAAATTGCACCGGCAAAATATAAATTTTACTTATAATATATGTGGGGGGGTTTGATATTTATTAAAAGCATTTAGTGATTAGAATTACGAATATAGTAACAAGTTATCAAACGATATGCAACTTCATTAATCATCAAATTCATTTTATTATCATCTTAAAATTAACATACACTCTGTTGAAAATATACAATTGTCGGAGCTTGTGTTACGTTTTCCAATATCAAGCAGGGCTTCCACTTCTTTGCTTCCACAAATTTCTTCCTCAAGAAACCTCCTTCATCTTCTTTGTGCGTGAATTAAAAGAAAAAAGAATAATGGTAATCTGGTCATAAGAATTTATAAAAGAAAAAAAAAATGTATAGCTTTTTGAAATATCAAATTACTTGCTGTTCATCACAAGCTCAATTGATATTTGATCAATTTAACATGGCGGAAGATCAGCTGGTGGAGGCAGGATGCTATGATCCGGTCCCGGCCCATCTTCCACCACAAACGCTGTTTTCAGCCCCCAACCGGTGTGCAGCTCCAGGTGACAGTGCATGAACCACACACCTGCGTTCATCACGAACCCGATGGTCGTTAGCCAGATAATTAAACACGAAAAATCATATGTCCTAGATTTAATGACGGTAGAGGTTGTTGCCGTTATTTTACCTGGATTATCAGCGCGGAACCGAATAGCAGTCCACCCACCAGTGGGGACTCCGACGGTGTTCCTCTCCATTGGGTCGACCAGGTTGTAGTTGGCCGGGTCCTTGGCAGGGTCGAAGTTCCCGATACCTGTCCCCATGACGAAGAAGTTATAGCCGTGGAGGTGGAAAGGGTGTGACTCCACCGTGAGGAGGTTCGTGTCCTGGAGCACGAGCTCGACGGTTGAGTTGAAGGCGAGCTTGCTGACCCTTGTGCCATGGTTGGTCCTGAGGTTTGCCGTCAGGGGGGCGCCGGTGTAGTTGAAGGGCCTCGGCGGCTTGTCTGGGAAGTCGGTTGTGAAGACCCCGGAAGTGTTGAAGTAGTGGGCTTGGAGGAGGCCAACTTGGGGCATGACAAAGGTGATATTGTTTAAGGAAGCTTGGAGCCTTGTCCCATTGACACAAGTGGGACAAGCGTTCATGGCCAAACCAACAGTGTAGAAGAGGTTCCGGTCGACCTTCTGTGGAACATTGGCGGGGAATTGCGGTGAGTTCAAGCTCCTAAGCTGCTTGTTATAGTCCAAAGCGGTTTGGGTGTCGTTCGGGTTTGGCAAGTTCGGGAGCAAAGGGATGACAGTATTGGGGACACCCTTGTACTGGAGGATAGCCGTGGCAGTCTTGTTGTCTACGGCGATCGCGACGTCTATGAAAGGCCGTGCAGCCATGAAGTACCTGTTGGGTGCTTGGTCAGCTTGGACCAGGACATTTGTGGTCTGGCCTGGGGCGATCAAGATGGACTGTGTCGTGAAGGGCTTCGTGTAGACTGCATCAACCTCGACGACTGTCATGTTGTGTCCAGCAATAGCGAAGAAAAGCTCGTCGTTCAGTGCAGCGTTGACGATACGGAGGAGATAGGTCTTCCCCGACTCGACCTCCATTACAAAAGTATCTGAAAGGAGGAAAAAAAACTCAATCATCCTGGTGGAGGTCGCGTGTTTCATGATTCCTAGAATTACTCTGCAGACTTCATGTATCCGACAGAAAATGGATTCGCTTACGCTTCTCGGAACAGGGGAAGAGTGGCCCGGGTTTGCCATTGATGGTGTGAGCGTCGGACATGTTCGGCGGCAGCCCCATGATGTTCCCTTGCTTCTCGACCTGCTCAACATCAGCGTTCCACCATTCTCCTGCAGGCCATAAGAACAATTAGCTCCCCAAAAACATCAGCATTCCCTTCAGATAAATTGGTTTAATTTCAGGAACAATCTATACTCACCTAGAAGTATGTTGAATTCTCTGTAGGGCTGCGGGAACGGGAACGGAGTCCCCTGCTGAGGCATGATGACGATCGCGCCGTGCACAGTGGCCCTCAGCCACAGAATGTGAGCGTGCCACCAGAGAGTCCCTCTCTGTCCCGTGATGTTGAAGTCGTACGTGTAGCCGTTCCCGGTCTGGATGGGGCACTGCGTGATGTATGCAGGCCCATCTGCCCACCCGTTTCGATACTGCTTCAGCCCGTGCCTGGTAGATGGAAATCAACCGAAAATAGGTTAATTATCGATGTTGAAAGCCTTGCCGTATCGAAATTTAGAGAACTTAATCTCTGTGTCAAATGATTACCAGTGGATTGACATGTTGTATTGAGCGTAATTTGTGACATTGACAATAACTCTGTCTCCTTCACGGGCGTAAATTGTAGGGCCAGGGTACATCCCATTTACTGTCACTATGGGCTTTGCATGGCATAGTCTACTCACGTTCTTCACCTTAATCTGATCAAATCAATAGAAAAATAAATCATTTAATCAAATTGCACATATATCACAAACGTGTCAAAAAATTACATAGACGTACAAATATAATAAATCTAGATTATCGTTTGATTTATTATATTGTACATCATTGCATATATATCACCAACGTGTCAAAAAAATAAATCACATAGCAGTACAATATCGACGGAATTCGAACTTCATTAGCTCTTTTGGTGTGAATTTTGAAATGCAGATAATGTTTTATCGAAAAATGCTTACATGTGATTGATAAACGTACAAAAGAGAGTATGAATGGTTGCTTGTTGACTCACATCGAATTGGTATTTTCTGACGGCCGCTTCGGATGCAGAGATGAACGATCCGAGGAACAATCCTACGAGAGCAAGGGTTACCCTCGAAAAATTTATCCTCCCACGGCCTCCCATGGTTCTCTTCTTGGCTGATTGAACTCAAATTTCTTCAATTTGATTTCTTCGTTGTATGAATGTATGTTCGCAGATGAGATTGACCACTCCAGCTCAAACGGGAGTCATATATATATATGCAATGTATGGAGCTTTTCAGTTTGTTAATTAAAAAAAAAAAAAGATAGGGAAGGAGGGAGGGAAAAGGGATTGGTTGAGTAGGTTGAAGTTGAATAGTGAAGGGTGTGTTTGCCAAACCTTGTAAGCAAAACTCTGATGGCGATTTCTAACTTTCATCAGTTCCCATTTCTTGTCTTTTGACTGACGTGGAATCTGAGCTTTCCAAGCCCCCCAAGCCCCCAGTTTTGGATAAAATGAGGTTTAGCCCCCAACAAAAATTATCATCTATTAGGGGCTTGCTTTATGGATGTCTAATTATTCCTACTCAGCAACTCTAGGTTGTACTTAAATTGTTACAGCGGGACAACACGCTCAAATTAGACACGATTCGTGGTGAGAAGAGTTACACGGCCGCTCTCCCCTCGGGAATTTGTCTCTCTCTGGAAACATCCGATAAATTACTCCACAAAAGGGACATGGTAATCTGTGTTATCATTGACAAGGTATACGATGAAAACGATCGCATTTAAGCAATTTTCCATATGCAATGGGCAGGTGCTTTTAGGTGGAGAATTAGATTTGACAGTAACATATAGTATTAAACTTTACCGACGTAAACCGTGTAAATCAATAAAATCGACACAATTTGGAGAAGCATAAATATATATAATGGTCATCATTATCGTAAAATGAAACAAAGCGCACTTATAATATGCGATGAGTTTCCTTTAAGTATGGATGCATGTTACATATACAACAGTTTTCTTTCCACCATCGATCCTTAAAAATTTACGGTCGCTTTAATTATACGCTTCGCTTTTAACACGAGTTCCGCACTACGTGTTGAGAAGATCAGTAATAATCGACATTAGCTCTTCCGAATGTATATGTGCTTGTTTGTCACTCATGCTAAAGAAATGTATCCTGCTGGTATGTGAGAGGTACGTAAGGCCAAATCCTAACTTCAAATTAAGAGGAGGATCGGTATGAACTTTACCTTAAAGAAAAGGCCACATCTTCACTTTGCCAGAAGCTCCCTTGTATGGCTTTAATTAAGGAAAACTGCCCTAATATTATTAAATTAAATCTAAAACTAAAAAAAAATAAAAATTCTCAGCCGACATTTTAGCGAATGTTCTCTTTTCATAATTTCGTCGCTTAATTTGTGGTTTTGTCCTATTGATCGCGTGTCTTTCTCATACACGGGAATACCATTTTAATCATATCAATTAACCCTATTTATGCATGTAAACTCGTATACCTTAGAAGATGCAAATGAAGTTACTCGTTTCAACATGATATAAGTTACCCCAAGTTCGACGTTATTGAAAGATTAACCTTTCGTTGCTCTCTACTTTGAAATATATATTGAACTAATTGTTCTTATATATATATATATATGATTCAAAAGCTGCATGTCAGCTGTTTTAAAAGTTTTATTACGACTCCTGGACGCTTCGGATGACTTCAAACCCCCATAATCTCTTTAAAATCCTCCCATTTCATAGAGGAACTAACCATATGTCTAAAATTCGACCGATTTATGTTCCATTACTCGAGTGTTTAATATCTATACTTGGTGAAAAAAGTCGTAGTGAGTCAACAAGTTCAGGGCGTGTGTTGTGGATGATCTGATTTCCTGGTCATTCCTGCTTACATTAAGGCCACAAAACAGAGAAAGATGTATTGAATTCCTTGATAGTTGATACGATGCTTTGTGGATAAATTTCTTAGACATTGCTTCGAGCAAGCCAACTGAAAACCTTAAAAGCTATGATGCGCAATAGAAAAACAGAGACAAAATCAACAGTTCATCAACGTTGAAGTGAAGAAATGACAAACTTTGTTCCGTTTGAATGTTACATGCCAGTTCAATTAGTATTAATTTAATCCGTTGATATCAGATGTTAGAAACCCCACTTATGTATATGTTTCTTATTTATCTGATTATATGCATGTTAGATAATAACCAGGCTGTAATCCCGAGCGATGCCACGGGTCAAAAAAATTTCTTAAATTGTTTTGGTTTATCATGATAATTTGTGTAACTGAAACTAACAATAAAACATCTTACGTATAAAAAATTATGAACTCTCGGTTAATAGTAAATGAACCACATTTTAATTATACTAATTAATATTTTATTGGTAAAACATTAAACGGACTTCCTCACTAATTTTAATTTAAATTTTCAATAATCTTATTAGAAAATCATGGCAAAAATATAAATAAGTTTTAAGCAGTCCGTTAATTTTAAATGGACAATCTTGATCCATAATAGGGTTTTGATATTCAATAAAAGAATCTTGCCGTCATAACTAAGTCAATCAAGCTCGTCTCAGTCAACGTATTAGCTCAAATTTGTATTAATCGAAAAAAGAAAATTCTAAGATCATAAACAAAAATATACTACTTAAATTAGTGATACATTGAAAAGAATTTTACTTACTTGCACTTGTTTTAGATAATTTATGCTTATGATTGAAGAGAAAGATTTATTCCTCAGCGAACTGATTCTACAGAAACCTAAAATTAATCGAATCCGTAAGCCTTGAGATAGCAAGTAGTGTCCCAAATAAAAATTTATGTACTTATATTATTAAAAAGTTTTAAAATTAGAAGTACAAAACATTAAAAATTGAAAAAAAAAAAAAGGAAGAGAGGGGGTGGGTCCCGCGGGTGGGGAAATCCCACCTCACTCACTCCCTGGGCGGGACGGACGTCAAATCATTTATTGTTTATAGATCTATAGATTATAGATAGATAGATATAAAAGTGTTTAAACAATTTAATTTGAAAAATGTATATTCTGACGTTATTTTAAGTTAATCTTACAAGATGTAAAATATTTAAACAAATTATTTGAATGATGATATATTTTCTAACGTTTGATAGTCCGTTTTTGAAAGGATGACATAAAATTAAAAAATGAAAAAAATAGAAAAATAAAAGAAAAAAGAATTTTACATCGCTAGAGGAAGGGGTTGAACCTTCGACCTTGTGGTTAACAGCCACACGCTCTAACCAACTGAGCTACTCCAGCTTTGATTTGCATTCTCAAAATCAAACTAATTACCGCTTAGTGAACGACTGAGACAGTGACCACGCTATAATTCGTGCGATGGCACGACCTCTGAAAATCCTTCGGTCAATAATACCATCATCACATGTACATGTTTATGCAATAATTAATAGCTAATAGACATAAAGTACGTAATAGGAATAGCATTCCATAAAAATTATGGATACTCAATTGTTAGTAGACTCTTTTTTTTCAATTATAAGGAAAGTCAACGGGCTAATACAATGAAAAAAAATATTAAATAACTAATAAAAAGACACGTGTAATCCTATTAAGTTCGAATTTGCGACCTGTAGGTCAACATACGATGACGTGCATCATTGGGTTACACCCTCTTTGAAAGAAAAATTTTAAATAACTAATAAAGAGGAATGTGTAATCCTACTAAGTTTGAATTTACGACCTGTAGGTCAACATGTGAGGACGTGCACCATTACGTTACATCCTCTTTGACATAAAATTGTCAGTAAACTCTTTACATTTTATAATACAACATATTAACCAATACAAGTCAAAAAAGGGACATTTATTCCCAAATATAAAATTTAATTCCACCATATCTTCTTAGAATCACTTAGATAATCGTGCATGCCTTCAATTATATTAGGGTGACCTTTTAAGTTTTAACGTCCCAAAAGTCTTAAATCCTGATAAGGTTGAAAATATATATTAGTATCACTTAAGATTCATTACATTAAAATACATTTATTTTTTATTATTTAACAGTTGACATACCGAAAGAATTTTGTGAATGTAAGTTTTGCATTTATATCATTTTATTTTGTAATAGTATGTTTAGAAAAAATGTAAGCTCAAATTATAAGAAAAAGAAAGCGATAAAGAGTTAGAGAGAGAGAGAGAGAGAGAGAGAGAGAGATAAAGAAAGAGGCAAAATTAGGAATTGAACGAGACGCCATTAGAAGAAGATTGGCAATTGCCGCCACCACCATGCCAGGTAGTTGGATTCGCCAACGGTGGCTTTTTTTTTATTAATTTGTATCGAATATGCCGGGAAAAAAAAAGAACAAAAATTATCCACACTCTAAAAGTAAATAGTACGCTCATTATTTGAAATTTTATTATGACCGATTTTATATGTACTTAAAGATAATTAGAATTGTAATTTAATTCATTACAGCCGAATGACAGATACTTTAATATTATCTCAAAGAGTGGAGGTAGAAAAAAAAAAAACCTAAAATTACTATGATTTAGTGAGTAGTGTTAGTGATTTAGTGATGCTTCTCCAATCCTTACAATTACTAACGTAATAATATTATCTAGTGGTCAGGATCATATCATTCAACAAGAAATGCGAACCAACACACTTTATAGGAGCTTTTATTTACCTCGATTGTGCGTCTATTTGATTAAGCTCTTACAGGACATCCTATATAAGAGAAAACTTTTGTCGAAAACCGAAAAATCCGAAGTTTGTATATGACTTAGAAATCCTGAATCACCTACAACACCCCAGCTAGTCGATTGTCAGAAGAAGAGATGCATCGAATCAGAGAGTTCTTACTTAGAACTACCAATTCATCGGGTCAATCCTTTTCGATAGAATGATATCATTATAAATCTAAGCGGACTAATTGAACTCCCCCTTAGGTGTACAAAAACGATGAATGCGAAACCGAATATTGGGGCCGTTTCTGCGCGCAGACCGCTCTAAGAAACATGCCCGATGCCTCAAACATAATAGTGTGGGAACAAAAATAAAGAACTTTCCCTAACGTTCATGTTTTTCAAGAAAGATGAGTTCAAACCAAAAGATCCCATTGACCTAATCCAACCCCAACAACTGAATCAGATTTGGGTGCATTGAATTTGATGTACTTCCAACCCTTCACTGACCTCTCGGTCTCTCAATGATAATGAAATTAGATGCGACTCACTAACCCAAAAAACAGAAATTATATATTACCTTTCAACACTAATCTCTTATTAGACTTCGAACGAGTCAAATTGATTTTAGTCTAAAACCTGCTAGAAAGAAGGGATTTGTCGGAATAGAATCGAGATGATAATGACATTAAGCGAGCAGTTACTGGTCAAGAAATAGATGGCAAAATGATCAAGATTGAATGTATTAAGCCGGCTGGAGACATTGTCACAGCAGAACTTCAAAGCCAACAGAACCCGGAATTCTCATTAAATCCCACAGATTCAAGAGAAGCAACTCCGAGACCACAGCAGTGTTCCTTGTACGATCCAAAGCCCTGCTTCAGGCAAGGAAGCAATGAAAATGCACGGAAAATATATCAAAAGAAGTGATGCTAGAGTTACGAATTATCAGTTAGTCCAGAAGACAGTACATACTACCGAGTGATCCATTGAATGAATTTCAGCACAAAGGGTAACCTATGCATTCGCAAGATACGAAATAAAAAGGGGACAATTTATAACTTACTTCCATACCGGTCGTCTCGGGTTAATAACTGACCTAAAATAAATGCCTCCTAATACAATACATCTGCATGAAAACTACTGTACATTTCCTACCAAACAAGAGAAGCCATAAGCAGCATTATCTGGATGAAAACAACTGACCTATCTGCTAACAAAACTTACAAAGTTAGTGCAAAAACAAATAGAACCTATATATACGTCTATATAGCTATACAGTGAGATTAAAAGACTTCACCGCAATGAGGGCATGATCTAAACTTTCACCTCTTTGGTCTTGAGAAAATTGAAAAAAGCCCCGATGACCGTGAAGAAGACGATCTCTTGTTCTCCTTGTGGTGGTCACCGTGGTCTCTAGGCCTGGCCTGGTCAGGATCAGTCCCAGAAGAATAGTCTTGTTGGTCCTCGACGACATTGACATCCTTCAACAGCCGGAGCAACTCCATCGCGCTCACCTTCGATTTCTCACTCCCGTTGATAGAGATACTCACAAGGGCTGGGATAACGGCAAACCCTTCGTCCAGAACCAACTGGCAGTATTCCAGCCTCTGAGAGCACAGCATGAGAAAAATCGACAGGGCAATCTCTTGCTCCTCACTGTTCCCAGTGTCGAGCAGCTCAGCCATGGAGGCGATGCAATCTCTTGTTTCAGTGATGGAGATTCTTGCTGCCTCGATATCGCAGAGATGTTGCAAGATGAACAGAGCGTGTCTCGAGACCTTGGTGTCCTTCAGGAAAGGGACCAGCTTGGGGATGATGTGGTCTAGGGACAAGATGAGGGGCCGAAGATCGCTGTCTGAGGAGAGGTTATGGAGAATCCTTAGTGCAGAGCCCTGAAGGCCTCGAGATCTGGAGCAGAGGGCATCCAATATCAAAGCAAGAGCACCGGAAGCAGCAATTTTTGGTCTGCAATGGGGCTGAGAAGAAAGAGTTTCTATTATTGCAAGAGCTTCCTCTTTGACTTCCTCTGATGAATAGAGTGACACCACCACGGAGTATGATTCTTCTGTCAAGTCTTTTGCACCGTATCTGCAACAACCAGCATCAGACAAGTGAAAAAATGAAGATGAAATCAAGGAATAGAGAAACATTCTAGTATCCGATAATATTCTACGCTGAAGAAAGTCGTCCCATCAAAACAGAACATAAATGTTTCTTTGACTGCCTGTATTTTCCTTTCCTTTCCTTTCCTTTAGAGAGTTGGAACCAAACAGATTATGTCTGATGTACTATACAAGTCAAGGCATCAACGAGGGGAAACTATGACAAAATTACCCAGCAATACAGCACGATATGAAACAAGCTATAAATAAATCAAGACCACCAAGAATACTAGAATAGTGCAGACCTGCTCTTCTTCATATATGCCAGTAACAACTGGGCTGCATTCCTCTGAGCCTTGATGTCCCTGTGGTGGATAGCCTCTCCAACAAATTTCGATATTGGACTGAGAAAGTTCTCTGGCGAAGTCGTGTAAAGAGCTTGACCATTGTGCTCTACTCTGCGCCGGAAATCTTCGACCAACTCACACTGAGATAGCCACGGAAGCTCTGATAGCCTCCAAATCGAATCCAAAGATTTCTTCTTGCTGTTCTCGTTTGTTCTTGTGATTTTGGGGAGTGAGGAGTCGGAGTTAAAGCTCGTATCTAAGGAC
Organism: Punica granatum; assembly: GCF_007655135.1. Taxonomy (NCBI): domain Eukaryota; kingdom Viridiplantae; phylum Streptophyta; class Magnoliopsida; order Myrtales; family Lythraceae; genus Punica; species Punica granatum. Next base: position 6,740,900 of record NC_045129.1, read on the forward strand.
CCAAATGAAACATTGCTAAGATCCATATGGATGTGCAAATCATTCACAGAGTCTCCAATACTCGCAATGGACATAAAGGAGTGGTCCAATGAGGGCGTGGCTTCTATTTTGAGCTCTACGCTCGGGTCGTGCATGGAAACCCCATGCTTTGCGCACCACTTTGATATCATGTCCTTCATGGTGCCATTTGGAGTCACTGATAAATTATTGAGCTGCACTTTTGTTTTTGGGCAAGTGTTGTTGCCTTCATCGAACCACTTCTGTATCCAAACCCTCTCAAAGGTCTGCCCCGAGGCGATGACCACAGGGTCATACATGAGCCTCGAGGAGAGTGGGCACTTGAATTCCTCAAGGATCACTGGGTCGGACAGGACATCGCCAGGGCTAGTTTGGTTCTCAACTCGAGCAGATCGTCTAGGTTCTGGATCACATTTAGTGTCATCATTTAAAAACAGCTTATCACTCTCAACTTTGATGGTCTCAGCTTGTTCAGTCACAATTTGATTGCCATACTTCTTGAAAAGATAGGCAAAATATGTTAAGATTTTCTTCTTCTTTGTGTTGTCATCCCCGACCTTGCTGAGCAGTTTCCTAATCGATCTTCTCTCAATCAAGATGGCCTTTGGAGAGGTAATGTGGAGTCTTGATACCACAGATTGAAAGGTATTTATCAGCTCGAGATCCTCAACACTGCCGGATTCAGGTGCACCGTGATGGACTAACTGATGGATAACCTTTACAGCCTCTTCCTCGGCCAAGTCCAATGTAAAAGTCGCACTTCTGATATCATCTATGAACTGAGATATCTGAGTAAGGGGGCAAAGTTAGCTTGATCAAAAGAGGCTCCAAACAAGACTTTGTTTACAAAATTTCAGATATAATAGTAGTTAGAGAATTCGGGATTTCACCTTTATGGCCAACAAAACCGGAACATTGTTTTGAATCTGGAGAAGACTTTGCTCAAACAGTTTCCTTGACCTTTCGCATCTTGAAAGTATTGCATCAGCTGTATACACCTGAAATCAATATAAGATAAGCATCAACACATTGTTAGAAACAACCCCAAAAAGAAAAAGGTTGCTCCCCGGAAATCATCGAACAACTTTTCAATATTCTAAACTTCAAGGCCTATATCGAGAATTAACTCCCAAGCTACTGTAACAAGGAGGAAAAAAGAAAATAAAAGAAAAGAACTTACCAGATAGAGTTTACTGGCTTCGCTACAGTGCTGGAGGACTTGCCTGGCTTTCTCGATTGCCTGATTAAATGAGCAGAGTGCTTGCATTCCTGAGGAGCACCGAGGACGAGCTGCTTCAATTTCTGGCAGTAGGCTCATCGCTCTGTTGACCAATCTCATTAGCTCGGTGCACATTGCTCGATGAACCTGCAAACAGATGTATCTCACCTGCAGTTAATACGATATCAGGTGAAGAGTGCCTCTGCACACATATTTAATGTTTCGTGACCCTCAAACCTATCAAAGAAAAGGTTTCCCCAAAGAAGAATGGCATATTCTTCGAAACATTCACGGGAAGAACTTAGAAAGCATCTGATTAGAACAAGTTTTCACCTTATACGAAGAAGGAACAGAGAGGATGTCCTCCGCTTCCGCAGCATCGCTCCCCATCCAGAATTTACAGATTCTTCAATTGCCAACAGAGAAGCATAGAAAGAACAAATCAATATATTGCCATTCTTGCTAAGATTATTGGGAACTTGAGCCATAACTACCCCGTAAAACCCAAACTTTTGCTCTTAGTAGATCTCTAAAGCAGTTCCCCGAGTCCAAACTCTAAATCACAGGGGAATCAAATCCAATTTCAATATACGGTCAGATTTACGATTTACTCGAGAACAAGAACTCACCAACTAATGAGAGGAACAGCAGAACAGTTGCCTAGTCCTCTGTTATCCCACAACACAAACCAAAACTCCACCTCAAGAAGCCCTGTGAACGGAAAGCAAGCCACAACCCACCAAGAACACGACCTTAAATTTCACTATGAAACGGAGCAGACAATCAGCTTCAAGCCTCCGTACTAGGCAGGCCCACCAAAATTCAGCTCAAGAAACAGAGGAAATCCCTGAAATTGAGAAAGCTCGACTTCACCATCACCCAACTTCCTAGCTCACAGCAGCCCTCCAGTAGAAAGGCAAACCGAAAACGAAGCAGAGGTTCGACAGGAACCTCCGGATAAAGCACATCAAACGCCGGCAAGGGAAGCAAAAGAAAGCTTCTCTTGACCCAGAGAATGAAATTCACACCCTTTCAAGAACCGGAAACAGAGCACGCATACCACTTGTCAGAAGAAGAGGAGGAGAGTTTGATCAATGTCCTGGGGCAGCTGAGGGGATAGAGAGAGAGAGAGAGAGAGAGAGAGGGAGGGAGGAAGGGGAAACGTAAAAGGCAAAGCTTTATCTGATTAGCAGGTGAGAGCAATAACTACAATAAGCAGGAGCTCTGTTTCCAGACAGAAGGCCACGAAGATCGGCTCCTCGACCATTATAGCTGCTACTGGGGCTGGGGCCTGCTACTTTGGCTCTTTGCTTGGTCTTTCTATGAATGTGAAAGAGAACATCCATGGACCCAAAAAAAAAAAAAAGAGAACGCGACAAAAATGATTATGTAATGGCTAAGATGAACCTTTTCTTAAATTTTATTTTTTTTTTTAAAAATATTCCCCTCGCCTTAAATGAACTTTGGGGTTTCGAAAACAGAGTGAAAATGACAATAGAGGGACGTGAGTTCTGAGTTTGATTCTGATCAGTTTCAATTATTAATAACAAGAATGATAGTAAACTCCATTCGAACTAATAGAATGTTATGTTCCTTTATCATATTTCGATGCGTTATGAAAATAAGTATACAGTTTCAAATTTTTTGTGAGTGTCCTCGAGAGATTTCATGCTCATTTGTTGGTTGAATACCGAGAGTATCGCATTCAAAATGGTATGCTCAATAGGATCGGTCAAAAGGATGAGAAAATATTCATATAGAGCAACGAGTTTCATGCCTCGAGATGCATACATAAAGCTAGCTCGCTACAATGATGAATCTTTTTGTCTGTAGTTCTCTCTTCTTCTTTTTTAAATCGAAAAAAATATATCTTTATTTCAAGGTTTTTGGAGGAGCTTTTTTGACTTTTTTGATCATGGAATTTGCGGAGGTATTTCGTTACTTCCCCGTTAAAATTGCGTAAGTTCCAGCGACTTTCTAGTGGGAATTATTTTGTATAGTTTCCTAACTCGACAGTAGATTTGAAAGGGTTACCTAGGATTTTTATTTTTATTTTTATTAATAAAGGATGAGCTAGGATGTTATAGAAGGTGATATGGATTAGCATGGGTGATGTCCATGTATGACTTGTTCTAGTAATGAAAGTGAGCTTTCGGTGATGTATATTTTTTTCAATGTGCAAGTTGGTGTTCAAAAAGTCATTGGATCCGAACTAATCCAGCTCGAGTTAAATCGGTCCACTAAAGATAAAATTTTCGTAACCTAAATTTTATCAATTTACAGAACTCGAATTCAAGTATTCAACCATTAGAATCAATTTATATATATATATATATATCTATTCTTATATATATAAATTGATAAGAATAGATAAATATAATCAATTCAATAAACAATATAATCAATTCAGCCACCGGAGCGGTCCTCGTAAAAGTCTGTGACGGCTATGATGATTTAGAACCGTTGGATCGGAGAGATGGTGCGATCTTTATGTGGGTCCCGTTGGTTTCTTTTGAGCGGCTATTGTGTCCACTTTAAGGATGAGGTTGCCTAAAGCGGCCGTTGACCGTGATTGTTGACATTTCCACGGTCCAGCGGACTCTATTGAATGCCAATTATTAAAATATATTATAATTATAGGAATATTGAAGTGTAAAAGAAACATATTATTCTTATATCGAAATTGAAATGCTTCTAACAAAAATAAAACTGTATTTGTAATCTAATCTAGTGACTCTTACATAGTTTTTAGTTTCTCATCACGGTGTTATGAGGAAAAATTAATAAACTTCTTTTAATTGTACAAATTTATAACTCCGTAGTACCGATGTATGTATCCATAAACCATTCATTCATTTGCTAAATTATGTAAGATTACCTTTCACCTCAAGGAGAATGTAACCCAATATGTACGGGAAGCCTGATAAATAAAGTCCCGATTGTTTTTAAATCCAAGTAGATTGGACAAAAGGGTTATGATATGTATAAATATTTGTCTTTTATTTTAATATATATATATATATATATGTATGTATGTATATACATATGTTTGGTGAGGACAATTAGAGAGAAAGAAAGAGACTTGGTAAAAGTATGCGGTCCATTGTCCAATTACTTACCTCTCCTGGCCAATTTTTCATTTTTGTTTGGTTTTGCATACAATAAATTTTAAACAATTATATATTATATAGTAAATTAATATGGTTTTATTATTTGGGTGGCCCGTCGAAATTCAAAAAGCTAAGCAAATGAAAGCAACTTGACGTGACTTGATGAGAGCTCTCTCTTTCTCTCTCTCTCTAGTGCTCAACTTTCTTTAATGGCATCCTCCAATTAGAACTTTTTGATTATATATAAATATAATTATACCTCCCGTGAATTTGTAGCATGCAATAAAGAAGATATTCATACCCAGCAAAAAAACAAACGAAGATATTCATATATCTGAAACCTTTTGGAGTCGCTAAACTTGAAAAAAAAATCGTTTATCTCTAAACATGAAGTTAAACTTTGTAAGAAACCGAGTTGATTGATTTATTGAGTAGAAAATACAATCAGCACATTTCTTCCTGAACTAAGCTTGCTGACAATTATTTTTTTTCATTGCATGACGGTGTATCAAAAGTATACAATAATATATGCCGATTCTTCAATGGTACATTACATGATATATATATAAATATATATCTTATCTAAATCCTAATTCATACATAATATTTTTTTATCATATTGAACAAAATCGCAGACGTAACGAATATTATAATTATGTAATATTTACTTTTATACTTAATTGTACTAAATCATTAACATTTACCTGAAATCAAATGCTTATCTCTGGGTTTTCTTCACATGAATAAATATATGAGATCTATTCCCGCACTATGCATGGTGTTGTGGAAGTTTTTTTTTTTTAAAAAAAAATCTTTTTATATAAAGTCATTTTAAATCCTCTAAACCAATATTACAACATCTTTTTATGGTTTTAAAATGTGATTAGTTCTTTGTTTAATAAGTGAAAACATATGTTTTTGATAGGAAAAATATATAGTTATAAAATTAATGAACATATAAAGATGTAGTGGGCATTTGGCTTCGAAATATAGTTATAACTTTACTCCACTCTATCAAATGAAGATAAAATAATTGAAATTTTTTATTATTAAAAAATTAATTGTACTAATGGTTGAGAAAAGTATGTGAGATATAAAATTGAAGAAAAAGACAAGAAAGTAATTAATAATTGGTATAATTTATTATTAAAAATTAGTTGTAATAATAGTTATGAAAAAATATATGAGAGAGAATGTATTTTAAATTAAAGAAGAAGATTAAAATTAATGATTATATTGTTGAATTGAGGAAAATATAGAGTGTAGTAGAGGGTAGTAAAATAATATTTGTAAACCAAATGAAGCCTAAAAACCGTGGGACAGGAGGGAGGAGGACTAATGTTGGGGGAAAAGAGTGAGTGGAAGAGATAGTTGCGAGTTGGTAGCTAATATTAGTATATACAGTTATTAGTTTACCATTTACCCTTAATTTCTTATTAATGTGATATGGTTCTTTTTTTTATAGTTACTGATATGGTTCAAATTATTTCGTTATGGCAGTATTAGAAAGACCATTTACCCTTAATTTATTATTAATATGATATGGTTCTTTTTTTTTTTTTGTTACTGATATGGTTCAAATTATTTCGTTATAGTATTCGAAAGGAAAAGTTTATACCCGTAGTTTCCTTCTTCAATATGTAATATAGAAGATGTATAATGTCTACATAATAGGGAGATTCCACTACGGTTGTTTGGAAAAAAAACCTCCATTGTTGTTTTATTTTGAGCCGTTGGATCAGATTTTACGAAATCCAGACCGTACACGTGTTTTAATTTTTTTAAATAAAAGATTTACCCCTCTATTTTTGAATTTTAATATTTTTTTATCACTAATCTTCTCGACAATGCATGATTGTGTCCATGAACGAGTCGAAGTCAGTTCGATATTAAAACCGATGTCAACAAAATTACAAGGAAAAATCTTAATATCATATTGGGTGGCCATCCAAGTATTTTGTCCTCTTAATAGTAAAATAAAGTTGTTAACCAAAAAGGAAAATAGAGTGAATTAAAAGTAGCGCAAACAAACAACTGGAAAAAGATATTGGCTATTAGCCCAGAAAAGTTGGAAAATTCCAAGCTTAAAATGACAATTATTTAATATAATTATTTATTTCTTGACAATAATGAGAGTTCATTTTTTTTGCATTATCGAAAGATTACATGACAGAACGCTCAACAAACAGAAAATTACAAGATTAGAATCAATCGAAAACGTACTCCGAGGCTAACTACATAAAAAAAAATATAGGTAAAACACCAAGCAAATAAAACAATACAAATGTGTTAAGCCTTCCGAAACCCCGATCAAAACCCATGTTGTCCCACATATTTATAGTGTGAACGTTCAAAAGAAACATTAATATTAGAGCAAAGTAAGAGGGGCCTTGAACCATACTTGTGCCGTCGTGTGCAGCAGGAGAAATCCTTCACCCAACTACCCCAAAAAGATCAGACTAGAAGCCAACGACCAAATCAATATCTCCCCATCCTCGAAAGGCAGAGGAGAGCGATGCCACAAATGGCCAATGGAGCCAAAACCCTGCAACAAGAAAGACAAAATTGGAAGAAGGAAGAAGAATCATTGCTGGCATTAACCTCAACTGTTAGTCGGATAATTGACATGTCACTATTGATTCGACCCGTTGCGATCCTACCGAGTCATAAATGATCGAGGTGGATACGACCGAATTTGGTCAAGATTATGTCTTGTTTACGTTTGCAATTTCTTTTATTCCGGTACAATGAAAAGAATGTGCCACATCCCTTGTTCCAGCTGTTGCTATCTCCCATTACCATTCAATTTAATATTTTAATATTAAATTTTTTCAACTATTCATTACTTTTTCAACAATTCAATAATATAATAATTACTTTTTTTATTTTCTTCATAGCGGAGTGGATTAACTCCACTCCATTGCCAAAATGTTATAATAACTATTATCACCATTTAACTGTCACTCCCTAACCCTATGGGATTTTTTTCTCACTTCCTAAACTTTGAAAAGGTATAACGTGCATATGAAAAATTAAAAACAAAGCAGGAGAGAGAGAGACAATGGCATGAATATGCCATTGTTCAAGCAAGCCTACTGTGATAAATACCTACTACGAGAATAACTAGAGATTGTTATGGCATTTAAAGATGTTGGAAATTATTAAATCCCACAAGGAAAAAAAAAAGATATCTGTGAGTTTATATGAGGTTTGGAAATCACTATTTATCAACTTGACATTTTAAGTGGAAATGGACCTAATCTCGTATAATCTCAATAGAGATTCAATAGAAGAGATGAAATTAGACAAGATATTTGCTGATGAAATTCAATTAGCATATGACAATGGTTGTGAAACAAACTTTTAATTATTAGGCTGGCCAAATGGCTTTGATCAACCCAACTTTTGCCTTTTAGGGTTTTAGGGTTTTGCCGATTGAAATGGCATGGGAAGCCTTCCACCGGCCATTAGAGGGGCTATTCCCGTTCAGGATGGAGTTTTAACGTGTGCCGAGTGGTGAACGTAGATTTGAAACACTTGGATGGGGGATTTAGGAATAAGTATAAATTTTATAAGAAAGATATGGTTAGATGATAAGTCAAAAAGTTATCATTGTTGTGAAAAGAATCTACTAAGAGGAATATTGTTTAGATAAACAGTTTAATTTTATTAGTTAAACATGTTAATTATAATAACATTTTTAAAAAGGCGAAAACTAAACATAAACTAAATCAGGAAAAGTTCTAAAAACAAAATAAAAAAAGAAGGCTCTATCAGTTCGAAAGGAAACATTTTCCATGGATTTTGGGCTGTCCATTTCTCAAATTTTAGTTTTCATACTCTTTTTCTTTTCTTTTCTTTTCTTTTCTGGCTGGACGTTCGCACTTTCTTTTTCAGTGGAAACTAAAGGGACGGAAGGGCAGTGCACCCGGTTGAACGGCAAGTATACGAACCATTAGTATGGGGAATGAGCCTCTGCCATTTGTTATTATTCCCCGTTGTCATCTATCATTATCTTCGAGAATCGGATTACATCATCAATTTATTTCATATGGAGAGGCTTATCATTGGACAGAATCGGCTTTGTGAAAGTCGGAGCAAAGGACTCTAGGGTTCGTTTATTTCTGTTTACTTGAATTTTTTGGAGATGAACTATTAGTAGGCCAAAGTTATTTCACGCTGGTTTTGACCAAAATTATCAAAATCAAGTTTTATTTGTTAGACAAGATTTCAAGAAATGAACTCCTCCAAGGTAGCAGGCACCGCTTTTATCGTCCCACGGCGATGAAAAATCACTTGTGGAGCATGAAATACGAAAGCCTCAGAGTCCATTGGCTGTCCATGTCTGCAGCACGGAGGCTCAGCGTCTATCACCTCCGCCTAGCCGAGGTTGCCAGATGCTTTTCTCACCCGTGACGATCCAGCAGTAGCAGGAGTCTTCCTCTCCAAAGATGTTCATGGCCAGTTTGCGTGGGTGCGATGTTGTCTTGGCTCAATAATCGATATTGAAAAAGTATTAGTAAAAAGATTCGGGCGTGGATCCAAGATTTAGATTTAGGAGGCATATTTTTTTTGAGCGAATAAGAAGATATTTTTTCCTAGTTAGGAGGATGAATACAATAAATTTTATCAAAATTTGATGAACAATATGTAAATTTACTTCAAACATCCTAATTTTTGGGGGACTACTGCTCCCTTAGTCTATCCCCTTTTTTGGATAATTTAAAGGATTGTGAGGCGACCGCCATAGCGACCTCATTGGAAATAACCAATTAGCAGGAATTTTACCTCGAAATGTTCAATTTAAGCCATGATTACACAACGATACAAGGGCCTGAGCTCGTCACCGTGAGTCTAATGAGGTCTAAAGGAATGCCATCCATTTGCAAACCCATAATCAAGATACTATATCGAAAGCCGATTCAACAACAAAAAGGGACCTTCCCCTCATTTGCTCTCTCTTTTTTTTCTTTTTTTCCTTTTTTTTCTGCTGAATAAAAAGGTTAGGTCGGGTTATTAGCCTATTATGGCTGTTCCAACTAAGGGAATATGGCCGCCATGGAATGTTCATTTCGCCATAGCTCGCTGAGACTTAGCCCAACTTGGTCACCGCAGTTCTATCAGCACACTAGTGAATTAAGTCCAAGACTCACTGGATCAAGCATTATGATCCGGCCACCGCCAACCCATAATACACCCATATAGTGACGAGTTCTACGTCCTCAATGAGGTTCGAACTAGTGATGTGCAAATAGAACGCTTGGAGCTTAACCACTAGACCACTTTGCTGGTGGTTCTCTTATTTACTCTCGAACTCTCGACTTGAAACTTAAAATATCAACGTATAATCAATTGAATTTTCACCTCATTGGTGGAATCCATCCCCGTATTATATAAGTCAATTTTGGAGATTATAATTAATTGATTTTTCTAGTCGATCCAAAATTACTTAATTAGTCAATTTTTCAATTTTCTAGGAAGAAATAGTCAAATGTAGTCTACGTAGTTGATTAATTTTTCCCAAAACATGAAAGCCCTACAAGAAAGTACTAGGTATACGTTGATGATCTGCATTATTTATAATATATTTTATTCTCCTACTCTAATGAATATGCATGAGCTCTCCAGATGATTCTGTTTGATTCAACCCCTTTGCCTTCTCCTACGTAAGGATATAAAATGTCATTCGAATTCTCAATATATATGATTTTCCCAAGAGGAAATACAATTCTGAATGTAAAATCGATGTAAAATTATTGTTGGTACTAGTAAAAATTTCAAACTCGTTGAGGTAAATCAATGAAAATTTTCAAGACGGACTAAAAGTACAATACCCCAGTGTATCAACGAGAGGCCAACTTAACATACGGAACCGATATAACCTCATACATTAATGATCACTGATCAAAGAATATAAGCTCACTTGATCATTCAACCTCCGTTGGAAGATCGTCTCTCCTGAAAAAATGATCGTTGGATCCCTTGAGAATATTATTCAACAAGACATGGCAGCTTGATGAATCTTGTTGGGTCAATTTGACAGCGTCAACCATGATCTTTGACATCGAGTCAATGGCTTCCCCGTGATAGCAAAGCCAAAGGCATTAACCAAACTTATAATTAATATTAGGTCATTTCCACGCGGTATCGTTGACAAACGAGATCCTTCGTTTTTTGTATCTGTATGTCTCCATCTGTCCAACTATTCCCTCGTGTTCTCTTGTACGGGTCTATCTTCAACGACAGGACTTGATAAAATCATTGTTTGTTCTCCGACATAATCACTTCGAAGTAATTGCATGATCATATATGCAAATCAATTACTTAAAATAATAATAAAATAAACCAATATTAAATAAATTATACGTACTTCGAATAAGTTTGTGCATATTAATTAGTTGGGTAAAATTTACTAAAATTCTTATGAAATTACTTACACTAAAAGTAATAAATCACACATATTTTAAAGAGTTCTCACTTACATCAACTGTTAATTGTAATATATAAAAGCTGAGGTGTGGGACGTAATTGTGCCACATTTCCCAAATTTTATATCTCAGTGCATGATTAATTCGTCTTTCGGCCGCTTGAATAATGATCACAACTAATTATTACATTGCATGAAGAAAAATGCTACTTGCTTTGTGAACAAATATTATAAGTTTTTTTAAATAATAAATTTTCTCGATTAATAAATAAATATTAAAGATAATCTTAAAAAAAGCCTCCATAAATAAAAAAAATTCCTCCACAAATATCAAATAAAATAATTTTTACTAATTTTAACGGGTAAATCACACAAAAAATTTCAAATTTTCACTTTTTATTTTCATTTCAAAGATGGCACACCGTTTGCCTTCCGTCGCATTTTCCGTCTAAATGTTCATGCGATTATAACACCGTCGAGTGGACCTCGGTTGGCCAATGGAAAAGTGACACGTGTAGTATTATCTTTTAAAAAATAAGAAAATGAACACCTTATTATCCTTAATTTTGCAAACTTGCCCTACTCTCTCCCTCCCCGGCTCCTCTCTTATGCAACTCACTCTTTTAAATATTAAAGATAATTTTACATATTTTCCCAATTAACAAATAAATATTAAAGACAATCTTTAAAAAAAGGCTCCATAGATAAAAAAAAAAAAGTTTCTCCACAAATATCAAGCAAAATAAGTTTTACTAATTTTCATACACCTGCAGGATGGTGAACTTGTACCTAATTATTAATAAATTACATTAATTTTTAGAGAATTTTACTCAAATTTTAGTAAAATATTTACATAATACACCATATCATCTCTTTTTATCTTAGTGATTGTACCTTAGAATTTCCTTATTTTCTTACAAAAAAAATTTCATAGCGTTTGATAACGAAATTAAGTTTGATTTAGTTTGATTTGAGGAGATGAAGACAAAAGTAATTGGGAAAAGTATGTGTGAGAATTTGAATAAGAAGATAAAAACATAATGATTGTGTTATTAAATTGAGAAAAAGTATTGAAATTGAGGAAAAATATTGAATAGTTGAGAGAATTTAGTATTAAAAAATTAATTTAAATAATATATCAGAAAAAAAGTATGATAGAAAATTTGAAGAAAAAGATAAAAAAATAATGATTGTATTATTGAATTGAGAAAAAAACAAAGTAAAGTAAAATAAAAATCAAATTTTGTTACCCAATATAGCAATTGTCTCTTCTTTATAGAAGACAAAGAAAAACATTATTAGAGCACTACTAGGCTAGCACCAAATCTTCCGCAACAAAATAAAAAACTTTCTTTTTTTCTAAAAATGTTATCATATCACTACAGGAATTCGATCCTACAAAGACGGCAATTGAGACAGATATAGTGCGTTTCAAAATTGAGACGAAAATTTTTGTCTCTATGCACACAGACAGATTTTTCCGTCCTAATTTTCGTCCCAATTTTGAGACGAACTTAAATCAATTTCGGTCTCATTATAAAGAGAGACGAAAACGTCCGTCTCACTTTCCATCTCTTAAATCGGAGAGATAACGTCCGTCTCAATTTCCGTCTCTATTTTGAGACGGAAACATAGACGAACTTAATTTGTCATCTCATGATAGGGTGAGACGGAAATCTCCCTCTCTATGTGCGTCCATCTCCAATTCCGTTTATGTCTATCAAATATTTAATGAACAAAATCGTCCTTTCGACCTTTTCACCAACTTCAATCTCAGCGATGCTTCCTCCGTTTTCAGGGAGCGAACTCGAACCTTTCTATGGTTTCCATCATCTCTGTTTTTTTTTGGAGATGGATCATGATACGAAAAACTCCGTCTCTTAACATGAAGAGGCTTGATTTTCTGTCTCACATTCCGTCTCTCATTGAGATGAGACGGACAATACTGTCACCCTTTCAGTCTCTAGCTTGAGACGGAACGTGAGATGGAATATTCCATCTTAAGGAAATGAGATGGAAATTTATGTATCAAATTTTTGTCTTTATCCACATGAGACGAAAAGTTTTCGTCTCCTTTTTTTTTTCCTCTTTTTCAATTATGTATTTTCGTCCTCTCCTTCCGTAAAACTCGAAGGTTTTCTTTACAAAACGTTTAAAAAATTATCAAAATGAAAGAGATTAATACTAATTTTACATCAAAAGTTCTGTAGATGAAAAATAAATAAAATACATACAATAGATAAATAGTATTAGGAAAAAAATTATAAACTACAATAAGGGTGCAGATATCAAATTTGATGGTGGCATTTAATATATAAGCAATTGAAAACGTCAATATTAGTTTTAAAATGAAAATTTTCAAATATAAAATAAATATAATAAAAATGTTAAAAGGTAACATGAAGTAAGAACAGTTGGAGTGGTAGTGTACGCACATGCCAAAGGTGAAAACTCAGATTCAAGTCTCCTACAAAGCGCTCACATGCCATAAGTGACGACTACTTCTGCACTTGCAATTTCCCGTTCCACGGACAAACAACGCCGGTTTTAATATGGACCAGGAAAAAGAGAGCCTTGCCATCGACATCCCGACCGTCAATGCATACTATTCGCTACAAAACCTACAAAACTGCTTGTCTTGGCTTAGGGTGACAGCGCCCAGCTGGCCAGCTTAATGTTTCTGGACCCCCATACGTTCTTTCATGTTTTTAATCATAACGGCCATGGTCTAAATGCAAAATGTATTTAATAGGCGTGCTTGATGCTAATTGATATTGTTGTTGGCGTGAAGTTAGCTTCATTTGGAAATTGGATGTGCAATACTACCAATGTGGGACCTGGCACATTAAATCGCAGATCGAATCCGGCACGGGGCAATAACAAACTGTCAACCCTTACGAGTAGTTCGATTAATGGGTTGGCCATGTTCCTGTTGTGACGTGAAAATATATGAAATTCCAGTTACACATGTAAAGCCTAAGAAGTTAAAATCTATATAAATGTATATGAACGTAGAATTGAGCTAGGCTCTGCCTGAGAATGTCGAACGGTTTTATGGATTTTTCTCGAATTTTGAGCTTTTTTTTTTAATAAATAAATTTAGCATGTTTCTAGTTTTTTAAATTTTTATAATAATATTATTTCATAGTTACAAACTTTGAATTTTAAATTTTAAGTAAGTTGACAAGAAAATACTTTTATTATATCATTTAAAATATTTTGGAACATTTTTGTACATTTTGGAAGACTTTTGAAAGTTTCTTTTTCAAATTTTATTTTTAACATATTATATGACGAGATGCTACAAATAATTATTTTATGAAATGCCTTGATGAGATTTATCACGAGATTATAAATAGGACATACCATTTACAGATAGTAACCAATTTCATTATAAAAAATTATTAAATCATAAGATGTGAAAGTAAATTCTTTACTTTTTTTTAAAAAATATTTTTTTGACTTTTTTAAACTGATAAATGCATCAAATTACAAGCATAATATATCTATATATATATATATATATATATATTATTTTTAGCATGTCTTATAATTTATATTTTTACAAAGAGCGAAAAATTATTCTTTACTTACGTTTTTAATTAATGAAAAATAACTCATATTATTCCCTTATATATATAATTATTCTTTACTTACTTTTTTCCTGTACATATTGCTATTCTTTTATTTAATGAAAATAAAATAATGTAATCTTAAATTTTTTGTTTTAGTCAAATAACTTATATTATGGAAGTCTACGAAAAACTCAAGTCATTAACACGGATTCTTTCGTGATATTATATTACAAATTTCGAATTGTTAAATATTTTGCTTTAAATAAATCTTTCTAATGATTTATGATGATTTTTCACGGATATGTTCTGTTCTGAATTTTTCCACTTTTCATGATTTTACCATAGTATATTTCGAATTTTACCATTATCCAAGAAATTATATTCTTTTACATTTTTCGGCTTGTTAACAAATATATTTTGTGCTATTACGCAACATGTGATGCCTTGTCTAGTGTATATAAAAACTTTATTCACATTCAAGTGCGGAGTACAATCAGACTTGCAAATGCTGGAGAATAATGGTTCCCCAAATCTAAGTAAGTTGACCCGGTCAATGCTCCTTTACCGGCATATATCCTCTATTATTTTGGGATGAATATGATTTATAATTACCAATGTGAATTGGTTTAAGCGGTTCGACATTTGTTCCGCTTAAATAAGGTCTCGGGTTCGAATCATTGTAAATGTAGAAAATCTACGCTGAGAGAGTTTGACCTCTTAGTGGGCTGACCTGGCTCGACTAAATTAATCGAGACCTAATTAAGTTTTCGAATATGAGAGTTCACATCGAAAAATATGATTAGTAATTTCATAAGGTCTCATTAGAATCAAAATGCTATTCCTTAGTCATCATATTCGTTCTTTCCTCCCACAAGAAAAGTTTCGATTGGACGTTGAATCGGGTGAAAACAATACCTGGTGGAGATTCATGGCTTGCAAAATAATCTTCAAAATGATGACTTTTCGGCCCGGTCCGAAATCTCTCAAGTTATTACGATCTCGATTTTGATTTTCTGTGGGGCCGGTGGATGCATCTTGCTGCGATCCTGTCCCATGTGGGTATGCGCGGTCATTGTTCAGTATCCATGGAGATATTTGTTGGTCATTTGGAACGTACTGCTGCCTGCCTGATAATGTTTTCTTTGGTCCATTTGCCCGGAAAAATCAATTGATAGTTGAATCTACTTCTCTAAATAAAACTGACGGGTACCAACGATGCGGCTTTTGAAATTCCGAACGATGATGAAGTCGAGCAGCACTCAAGTTCTAATTCGGTGCATTATAAAATCAATTGGAAAATCCATCAGTCGTCGCCTGATCGCACAATCATCCGTTCTATTCATTTGATCAATTATATATATTCATCTCATGAGTTGTGTCGGGAATATCAAGTATTGATGACACGGGCTTCAATTGGGCTTTTGGACTTCTCCCTATAGATGGATATGGGCCTTTTATGTGAATTGAGCTGTGAACTTTGCATGGGCCCATTTTTCCAAGAAGTCTTATGACGGATTGGGTTGTGGGGTGGGAAGCATGAATTGATCAATGTCGAGTAGTAGTAAACGGGGCACGAGGGCCTCATGAGAGGACACCGACTCAACAAGGAATCGTATTTGGAATCCATTTTCTTGTTGCTGTCATTTCGATGATGGCCATCGCTCCGGGCGAGATATATGTATGCATACATACTCTTGGAAAGCGAGGGATGGGCTAATAGTGCGTCCTATAGCTATAGGATAAGCTAGTCGCCGAAGTTGGAATTTTAGAGGACCAACACGGACAGTGAAGTCCAATCTGTAGCGAAGAAGGAAGATAAAGAAATGACGCCGAAAACGGAAAAAAAAAAAAAAAAGGTCGGAGGAGAATACCGGGTTGCTGATCATGAGCAACGAGTGAGCGATAGCGCAGAAGATCCTAGAAGCAAATACTACCAACCGATCAGCAATAAGGGTGGAGTTACATGCGCCACTAGTGTGTATGGAGGGTGGACGTCGTCTACCACCGTCCATAGTGGGGAGAGATCAACAAAGGACCGACCGGGCTGGCCGGACCGGAGCAAGATGCAGTTAATGAGAGAAAGAGAAAATGATGGATGGAGGTATCGAGAAGCAGCGGCGACTTTTCGACGACAAGACCTCCTAAGTCCTCAATATCTATAGTTGGCATCACTGTCAGATATGTTGACAATGCTGGGAACTTCCATCACCAGAAAAATTGAAGTGTTAGGCATCCTCAAAAAATCCGATTTGTGCGGATTCTTCCCCCAACTAACGAAGAGATCTTGGTGGAATTGCCGGACCAAACTTGGTTTAGAACTCAACTCACCTCGTAAAACTGTCTCTACGGTTATGGTTCTTGTTCAAGCCGGAACACCGAAGTCCATACTAACGAATAAACTTGGATCTTCTAGCCTTGATATACAAATTCTCTCTACCTTGAGTTGAATTCGTAGGACACTGACCGGACCGGACTCCTTAAGTTTTGTGTTTCAACCGGCGAAGTGCTCGACTCGAAATGCTAGAATCTGAACTTTTGATTGACTCCAAAAGGAAAACGGTTTTTTTGGCATTTGTCATGAAAAGATATATAATGGGGACGGGGTATCACATGTATTGACGAGTGATAATCGAGATATGAACAAGTACTGATGTGAAATTGTCACAAATCATATGAGGTCATTGCGATTAATTAATGTTCCTTAGTAATTTTAGTTTACATTTCAGATTCTTGATAGTTAAAATTATACAGAGACATACAATCTAACTAACCCCTTCTCGAGTTATATAGAGGGAAAAAAGAAGGGGGGAAAAAAAAAGGGATACTACTTGCTAGTCCTTACTAATTTGAAGCTTCCTCTTCATGGCTTGTTTGCTATTATGCATCCACACCTTGAAGACCTGCATCTTCACCCCGGCCTCGGCGCAGAACCTCGCCAGCTCGTGTTCGTCCTGCTTCCCGATCTTCCAACCCAACTTCTCCGCAAAATCTGCCATCTTGTCCTTCTGCTCCCTTGTAAACTTCGTCCGGAACCGCTTGTTCTTCACACCGGACTGTTGATGATGCCCCTCTAGTATGTGCCCCGTGCCATCCGATGGAATAGGCGTGTGATCACGATCAGTATTGAGGTCATCCTCACTTGATGAGCCCGCAGCGTCCGGGATGGCCCTGCTACCAAAGGCCACCATCAAGGGGGCCGCAGGGAATCTCTTCGGATGCTGATGGTGATGGACGATCGATGGCATTATCAGTGGCCTCGGGGCGAACCCCGCATTCTTGCCGAGGTTGAATGAGGAGTACTTCTGGTAGTTGGTCATGTACAAGGATGAAGGGAAATCCCAGCTGCCCGTTTCCACCTCCGACTGCAGCTTCCGGTGGAAATTACGGTGACACTCGCACGCGGCGCACTTGAACGACTCCGGGGTGCCTTCCTCCCCACCAGGCATGAACTCCCCGCACCCATCGAGGATATGAGCCCCGATAGCAGCCCCGTGGTTCCGGAGGCACTCCATGTACCGAGACAACGAAGCGGAAGGGGAAGGATCATCGGGTAGTTTGGTACATCTGGCACCACGATTAACTTCTGATGATGATGGCTCTGGTGTGAGGTTGTTGTAGACCAAAGAGAAAGGATTGGGAATGCTGCCCATTGTTGGCTTCTGATCATCAGCTCAGCTCAACTCAAGCCCCTCCGTTGATGTGTGTAATTTTCTGAATTATCATCAACACATGATGATGATTAAGGTTTCATGGGTTTTGTTATGTTTGATCACTTGAGCCCTAATTTTGTAAATTATTGATTGTCACGAGACCCAATCAGGTCACAGAAGAGATATATTCAAAGAAGCAATCAGTAGATAAGGAGAAACACTAACGAATGAGAAATATAATATATTCTCTTGGGGTCAAATCTTGATTTTGACATTCTGGGTGCTAATTAATAATGCTAATCCCACCAACACAATATAAATAAAAGTTAACATTTCACTTCACACCCGCTATGGAAGTTTTCGAACCTTTGCGTTCACTAATTAACAGTGAAAAGACTTGAAATTGGAATAGGCAGATGAATGAGAATCAACAAAGGTGAAGTGATGAGGGAGAGGGGGCCCCACACAGGAAGAAGCTTAAATAGACTGCTAATCAACGGTACTTATCAGAGACGGCAAGGGAGCTTCTAATTCACATCATGGGAAGGAAGGAAGAGACTATATATACCATCTGCAAATTTAGTTCTCTTCTCTCTCACTATGCGTACATATATGACAAAAAAAAAAAAAAGATAGGCACGCGCCTTCACTTGGTAAGAGATTTCAAATTTAATATTCATTGCGAGACTATTTGTGTCCATTTATTTGTTATTATGTTTCTTATTTCATTATAATGGACTTATATTTTTGTTGTTATTGAAAAATGCAATGTTGATGGAGAGGAGGAAAGAGAGGGAGATGGAGAGGGAGATGGAACACAGACCAACCGACAGGGTCATGTTAGGCTACTCCTAGACCTTGCAAGTTCCATTGAAAACATTTTCCATTATAAACGAAGTTTATCGTTTTAATAAATAAGGTAAATTATACATACGAGTATACGACAATAATATATGAAATCACTTGATTTGTAATTCAAGAGATATGTTACTGCAAGGTATGAGATATATTATAAAATTGATGGGTCCTCGCATGAACCCGGTCCCTCGTTATCATTTGATTGTTGATTTCTCCACTTTCTCGTGCACCTTTAATTTTTTTTTTGGATAAGTATTTCTTGGGCAAACTTCATTCTATGCTATATATATATAGCTATACATAAACACACACACACATATATATATATATGTACATGCATACATGCTCAATCGTGCAGAAACACGGTTTAGCTTTTTGATAGAAGCGTTACTCAAGAGATATGTCATAAGAATGTGGCCCGCAGTCTAGGCATCCCATATATCACCGATGGCACGCAAATTTTGTTGAAATTTCCCCCCACACCGATTATCTCAGTCAAGATCGTTTGCTCGATTTATAATGCTTGAATAATATCCTTTCAAGTATTAATATTTGCATTTATATGATTATTCTTAGTCAATATCAAGACACATATCGAAAATTTACAACGGTTGCATGATGGTCTCAAAAGAATAAAGAAATTCAAACTCACATGCCATAAACATAATCAATTGTTATAGTGTTCATACCTAATAATGTGCGTACTTTAATATAATCTGCACCATAGTTTATTCGATAGTTAATATAATAATCACAAGTTTTAACTAAAAGAGTGGTGTTGAGAGTATGCACGTATGGATTCCCATCTCATACCCCACCTTATTCCGTTTGAATGACAAATAAGGAAACAAGCAAATTTTCCATACATGTGCATTGATATTATATAATTTCCCCACATCATTATTATTTAATCCATACTTTTTTTAGGGAAAAATATTAATTAATCCTCATACCTGTAATACTTCCGTTTAAATTAAAAAATTATATCTCATTTCACCATAAACAAATAAAAAAAAAGTAATCTCATTGATAATTTATATTATCTATGCACGAACTCTCGGGGCTTGAGGAAATTATTTTTGAATTAATTAGTTAATTTTCAGCTATTAAAAATTGATTAGTCATGTAATGAAATAAAAAGTTAAATAAAAGAGCACGAAATTGTCCTACTAACAAGAATCGAACGCCAAATCTTTTGGTTTTCAATGGAGAGCGTGTGTCACCACATTAATACTCCTTTCTAAGTTAATTAGTTATTTACTATGAAAGGAGCAAAGATCAACATAAAAATGACCAGGTTAAATGTACAAAAACATGTCTCAAAATCAATGCGGGGCACGCAGAGGTGTTTCCAAGACGTGGCTAAAGCCCGACCAAGTCGTCAACGTCGCACTTATTGTTATTTTAAATAACCAGGTTTTATATTATTATCGTCTTTTGAACTTCACATACCATATGGCAATAAACTCGAAAATAAATCCTTTAATATTCTCTAAACAAGTTTCCTTATTAAACAAAAAAAATTACTCATGAAGTTCGATTAAAGCGATAGTATACAAATGATTTGTCTGAGGGGATATATATATGTAGGAGATGCCTTCCATATGTCACCCACTGCACCCGAACTAATGTGTATTTCAGAATTCCCTTGATGGTTGTGATTTTCCATATTTCAGATCAGACGATCGTGTTTTAAAATATAATCATGATCACTTTCCCGTGCTCCTATATTACTATTTAGAAATAATTTCAGCTATGCCCCAGTGCAAAATCTTCCATCGTTTGATGAAGAAACATAGATAAGACTTAGTCGTACGGTTTTGTTTTCTGGAGGACCCACAACACTAGCTGTGATGAAGAACATGTAGCACGTTGAGCTATTAGATTCCAGCAGGGTTGACGATCGATCATGTTGTCCCTTCATCCCTAAATCTCTTGCTAGGGTCTGTAGGGACAACTGATCAGCACGATTCTTTATTATTATTATTATTACTATTGATTTTAATTTTTCTCTGGAGAAAATTAATTTTTTTGATTAATTAGTTTAATGTAGTTAACATTGAATCTAGCCTAGCTGCCAACATTAGATTATGATCATCACAGGTCCTAGTCTATTTTCTCCACAAATTTTGGGATAGGAGTCAATGAAGACAAAAAAAAATTCAGATAGTTTGCCTCCTAAGATAGAGAAATCAAAATAATATTGTTCTTTAATTTGTCATTTAGACTTCTATCTTTTCATTTCATGTGTCTCCATTATTATTAATGTGGAGAAAAAGTAATTTCGTTATTTCCGTCTAACACGCGTGTTTATTTATCTTGGAAAGTTCATAGGTTTTAAGAGAACCGATTGCTTCCAAATAAAAGTCCCGGATTAGTTCCAAATTAAACCGATTGGTTCCAAATAAAAGATAATATTATTGTACTATAACTCTTTTTCTTGTGATTTTATTATATAAATGTTGTGGAGATTTTAGGGACGTTTGATAAATTAAGTGTTTAAAAATTAAGCACTTAATTAATTAAGAGAAAAAATATATAAGAAGTGGGATTGAACGATAAAGATGAGAAAAGCTTTGTGAAGAATAAATAATATCAATAAGTGAAAAACGACCCATATCATTAAGTCAAAATATTTTCTACTTATTTCATTACGTAGTTTTGTACTTAATGATTAAATAATTTAAATCCTCATCTCTTATTTGTCTCTATTTCTTCCATGCACTTATTCTTATAACTTATTTATCTGATTAAGTTAAAACAAATCCACCTTTATATCAAACAACAAAAACATCTGGACAATGCATGTCCATTCATATCTAATGGGATCATAATAGATAGAGACAGTGTCAAATCAAGAATTGCACGCGAGATCATGACATAAAAATTTTGGTGAGAATTTATTCCCTATGCGCAAAAGCTACAATTAGGGCTTGGCTTCTTTCTTTTGATCGAGAAACACAGCCAGAAAGTCGAGAGATGATCCAAGAACTTGCCGTTGTCTCGAGAGCGGAGATGGACATGGCCTGAATAAACAAGTCGGCCGATCTGACCAGTAGAGCTACTGGCTGCTGCTCGATCAGTGACTCGATGAGCTTTGGTTTGCTTAAGCTCAATTAGGAGATAATCTCTAAGTCCTCTAATAATTATTATGGGCTTCCACAAATTAATATGATGGTCAGTTTGACTCCAACGGGTGCCTTTGTTTGTGATGTACCATACAAAGCATGCTTGAGGGGGAAGACAGATGCTTGAGCCCCATGACATGCCCGACACAGCCCCCACACTGCACATACTACCCGATCAGATCAGCCTTCGCCTCCAACGCAACTTCAATTATCACGCAAAAGATCGCACAAACTAGACGAAAATCCGACCTAGGATCAGTCTTAAGTAAACCCGAGTTCCATGTCAACAACAAGCACTGCCTCACTGATCTTTCTATAGAAGATCGGTTTCGATATGACATCACGGGCCAAAATGAGCAGTACTTGGACCTTTCCGATCCAATTCTGGAAAAAGGACCCTTGTGCGAGCTCATCTCCCCAGCCCAGCACATCTATGTCCATTGCAAGTGTATGTTCTCTAACCTACCCCTGAGGCTACGTTTGGCATCAAGGGAAAGAAAGGAACGGATCATTGATCAAATTTCTTGACCCAAAAACAGCAACGAAGAATGAAGCAATTCTCCAATGAATCGTCAGCAATATGGATCTATCATCATCAGAAGGCAGGAAGACAGGAAATATTCATGTGTACTGACCGCACATAGACAAGGTTATTCGACTGCATATAGACAAGTCAGATGTCATTCGATGCTTACAAATCGGATGGCCTGCAATTCAATCTGCTGATATCTCTTCCGAAAGTTTGAGTGCCTAGCAGAATTGAAAGTGCACATGAAACAAGCTTGAAATGGCAATGCCCTTCCAGCTACATTGATATTCGGGAGTAGAGATTTGAAGGATGATGAACTCTTTATTGAACATTTATTCCCCATCTAGCTCAAAGAAATGCAACTGTTTATACTACAGCATCTCCAAATCAACATCTCTAATTGCTTCAGGTGCTAAGAGAGCACTGGACGCATTCCCTAAATTCACAAGAGAGAACATTAGAGTCCCAGAGGAAGACCGGCAATAAGCACCAACCAGTTGTCTGTTTTCCTTTCACTGGAAAACAGACAACTGGGACTCATTCTGAAACCAAACAGAGTACTCCTCCTCCCAAGAGTAGTCCAGAAACTACGTAGCTCGGTCCTCTTTTGCACTAATGTGCACAACAATCCTACTTCGCAACGTAAGCAAATTCTATGCTAGATTGCAAGCAAGAACTTCCATTGCCACATTGGCAACAATCACATCAAGTCCTAAGATATGACGACCATCTGACATGCCTGAATCATTTAAGCTTATCGAAAATGCGATCCATATCATTAAGTGTGTATGCTGCCTATGAAGAGTGACACTGTAGATGGCAATTAAACAGAAGTAATGAGGATCGATGGACATATTCAGTCCAAACAAAGACATCTCAGTTTGAAAAACCCCACGATTGTACTATCATTAACATAATCGGGAACTGCTTATGTTTCTCAAGACCAAAACTTTTATCACGCACTGATGTCCCAGCAATATCAAGTCTCCCCAAAACTTCACATTTAACGCCCCCAATTTCAATTCAGAGCCAATTCAACAGCTTTCCAACGCGAAAGCGAACCCTGAAGGGAATTACCTACATAAGAAGGCTCGGAGAATCAATCGTCGCCGAAGAGGGAGCGGAGGCGAGCGGCGAAGAGGCCGGAGGATTCGAGCGAGGCCTCGCGGCGGAGGTCGCGCTTGATGCGGTCCATCCGGTTTGTCAGGTTGTCGCGCTCCTCCCGCAGGGCCGTGGTGTCATCGAGGAGGTCGTGCATCCGGTACTTCTGGCCCAGAGACCTGACGCTGAGGAGGAGGATACCGGTCATGGCGAAGAACTGGATGAAGCTGTGCTTGTGCTTCTTCGCGTGCTGCAGAAACCCTAGGGGCTTCCTAGGGCTTTGGGTGCCCGCCGCTGTCGAGGTAGAGGACGCCATCGTCGGAGCTCGGGAGGGAGGCAGAGGCCCAGTGAGAGTCAGCAGTCAACGCCGCAGCTCTTTTCCAATTTATTACTTATTTATTTCCTTTGGGGACATTTTCATCTTGAACCCTTAAATTTAGAGTTTTGATTGTTTTGCACCCCAAATTTTTTTTCGGTTACAATAGGGGCTCATAACCTGGTATAAGAAATGAAAAGGAAATCTAAATAAAGGGACACAAGTAGTCCCAATGATGAGAATCGAACTTGAAACTTCTAGATTACCAAACGATGGTGTTAATTACTGCATTACATTCCTTTTCTCTGCACTCCAAAGTTTACTCGGGCAATATTGCATCTTCAAGCTTCAGTTTCGCTGCCTTCTATATGTATAGCACGACACCATATGCTGATCTAAAACCTTCTATATGTATAGCACGACACACTGAGACCATATGCGGATCTAAAAGGGGTTTACGTAGCCTGCCTGTAAATTTTTCGAAGTCAATTTCATAGACAAGGAGATTTGTTTCGTATCAAATTATTAATAATATACAAGAATCAGAATCTCTTACGAGGTTGCAACAACAAATATTTCATTTGGTTTTGTTGGAACTAATTTATCACATTCCATTATTTAATGGAACTGGCAGGAAATATTGGCGTGCTCTTGCATATAGAATTTTGGGATTGTGGGGCAAAATTGGACAAAAACAAAACTTGAAGGTGCACCTTGGCATGGTGAAGAAATCAGAACGGGATATATTCCAAATGTAATTCAGCGTACGAAGTTAGTTGTAGAGAGACAATCTCCTCTCGATTCCTTATAGAACTGCTAAGGAACGATTAACTGTTAAACCGAACCAAAATTCACTGATAACAACAGATTTGTGATTCTTGCACCACAGTGAACTCGACATATCGATTAAGGAGTACTTGAGAAGTCGAAGACGGAGTACATATATATCGCAGCAACGATCCAATTGAATTTACCCGTTAACATAAACCAACACAAGGATACATGAGCCAAGGACAAGCAATATCAAGACTATCTCTATGGAAGTAACAACACACGCAATCAATGAGCCAAGCCAATGATCAGTTCAATACTTGGAAACGTAGCAGCAAAAAACCAGCCCTATGAGTCTGCTCAAGCTTCACATAAACTGCATTTTTGTGGCATCTTCGTGCCAACCAAACAATTGACAAATCCTCCGACCTTGCATTCGCCATCTCCGGTTCCTCATTCCGATGGACCAGTTTCCCGGCTAAACTTTCTCCACCGGAGCTAAGGCCTTGTTGCTCTTCGATTCCATCAGTCTCCACATGTACCAAGACCCGACAGATCGATAAGGCTTCCACTTCTCACAAACCTCCTCCATTTCCACAGCCTTAGGCAGCTCCTTGAGATTGTACAAGAGCTGCACGCCTTTCCTTACACCGAGATCCCCCACCGGCAGCACATCGGGTCTGTGCAGCGAGAACATCATAAACATGTGAACCGACCAGACCCCGATCCCTTTGACAGTGGTCAACACTCTCAGCAGGGCCTCATCGTCCATTTCGAGGATCGAGCTGTCCGATAAGACCCGGTCTCGGTACTTGCCGGCGAGGTCATGGAGGTAGCTTGCTTTCCGACCCGACACACCTACCTGCCGAGGAAAATCGAGTAGTAGCACTGTTCAAAACCGGCAATTGGCAACGTGAGAATTATCAGGCATCAAATATGCATCCAAAGCTATCATCTTTAAAACAACGCAGAATTGGCATAATCACCTGCCGGAGCTGCTGGGCAGAGAGCCCGAGCACCGTCTCCGGCGAGACCAGGGGCTCGCCATCGCCACCGCCGCTGCACAGAGTGAGGAATCGCCCGTAAATCGTCTTGGCGGCCTTCGTCGCCAGCTGCTGGTAGAGGATGCTTTTGGTGAGAGAGATGAAGGGTGGGCTCGAGGATTCGAACGAAGGAGGGGCAAGCGAGTCGATTACGGAAACCAATGAGTGGTCAGAGCTCCGGAGATGGCGGAGAGAGAGCTCTATCTCGCCGTCGGACGACAGGGGCCTCGCAATCGCCCGAGGGATTAAGGGAATCGACGGGGCGGAGGGAGGTAGGGATTTGGAGGGAGAGGAGAGTCTGCGGATTTTGCGGGGGCGGAATGGGATTTTGGAAGAAGGTTGGGTTTGGACATGATTTCTCATTGGAGATGACAAAGGCAGGCTATCTCAGGCAGCGGCGGCGGCTGGTGGTGATGGGGGCACGATGTTTCGTCGGGGTCCGATCAGAGTGGCCGAACTGCTCTTATATTGGAAAGTCAACGACGTGGAATTTCGCGGCAAAGCGGGGCCCGGCCCCGGGCAGATTCAGTGGGCCGGATCTGTTTTGGTTTGGAAAATCTGGGAAAAATGATGGTAAATAATTCTCCGTTTTAGAATGGAAAGCAAAAGAAAAACAAAAAATAAGGTAAAGCATTCAACCGAAAAAAATAATAAAAAAATAAGGAAAAACCTCTATTGATTTGGCCAACACAGATTAGTTAGTTCTCAAAGAGAACGATAAATTATATTAAGGAAGTACCAAGGTTGTCAGAATCGCGATTTTACCTAGAATCGGTCGAGAGTCGTAGAATCGTGAATTGCGATTCGAATCGTGAATCGTAAGATTACCTGTAATTAAAAAAAAACATATATATATATATGTAACATACTTTCCTGAGCAAAAAAAATTAATTCTTGTTCATTCAAATAAAAACACAAACAAACAAATCAACAATAAGTTATAAAAACACAAAATATAGTTACAAATTATCGAAATTCAAGGTCCAAAATCCAAATCATAACTCAAACTCCTGAAATAAAAAGTTAACAACATATGTTATAACTCATAACATAAAATGAACAAACAGATCAAATCTCATCCAAATCTTCATAATCACCTAAATCCTGTCAGAGACAAACATATCATTCTTTCACACTTTGCAGCAACCAAGTAGCAATCAACAGATTCAGCAACCAAGCATTCACCAAGCAATAGAACAAGGAAAGAAAACATCAATTCTGCTGATGCTCATGAGGCGCTATGGAACCTCCACTATGCGGGCTCGTTTACGGAAAGTGGAAATCGAAGCAGAAC
This sequence comes from Punica granatum, assembly GCF_007655135.1. Lineage (NCBI taxonomy): Eukaryota > Viridiplantae > Streptophyta > Magnoliopsida > Myrtales > Lythraceae > Punica > Punica granatum. The sequence goes on from NC_045129.1 coordinate 6,767,939, forward strand.
AGTTTCGAATGAATGGGTACTGGCAGCTTTTGAGATAGAGTCTTTACGGTTACAGTGGCAAGTAGAGAACAAATCTGGAAAATGCTGACAAAACATTTTCGCACCGAGCCGTTCACATTCAACACCCGGCCAGTAAGTGCGAAGGAAAAATAAATTAGATCGGAAGGGATGGACCGCCCCTATCGAAGGAAAAATATCGATCGGTGCTGCGGTGCTACGAAAGGGATGGACGGCCCCGGTCGAAGCTCGGAAGTGCAGAGAAAGTAACCGCAAGGATGGAAGCTCGGACAAGCTAGCTTCTCGGAAGAAGCAGGTGGTGGACCGTCAATCGAAACTCGTAGAAGCAAGCAGGTGGATTGAAGATTTCATCGAAGATTAGGGGCAATGGTCGAAGCCTTCGAAAGTCGGACTGGAAGGATGAAAAAGGGGAGAAATTAGGGTTCATCTTACTGGAAAGAAGGAAGAAAGGGCGGGCGGGAGAGGCTTTCAGGTTTGGGCTTCGGCCCGCTTTTTGGGCCCGAGCTTGGGCCGAATCCAGCTTGAATGTAGATTCTACGATTCAGAGCGCGATTCGGTCACGATTCCATAATCACGACTCACCTAGCAGAATCGGAATCGGTGACCCCCCCTTGAATCGTAGAATCGTACGATTCTACGATTCGAATCGCGATTCTAACAACCATAGGAAGTACAACATATCCAAAGTGTTGTTTTTCTCTAATCTGTTAGCATATATAGCCTGATATTCTTAGGTAAATGCTGCATGCAGCAGGCTATGCAAGTGTATTAAATCGACGGTGGACAAACAACTGCTAAGGTGGATAGGACATGATACCACGGCTACGTTTGGTAGGCCAGGTAAGAGACTGTATAAGATTTCGAAAATCCTAATCCTATGCTTGGTGCCTGCGAATTAGGATTAGGATTAGGATATACCTAGACGAAAGTATTAAGCAGTCAATCCTAAGGAGGAGTGGATTAAAGGTGGATGGGGATGTGATTATTAATGAAAAGATGGAAATGCCCCTCGGTTTCTATCAAATTTTAAAATTCTGTCATTGCACGATTTTTTTTTTGACTAAGCCACGTTAAAGAAGGAGAGGGGTAGTGGGGACCCCTAGCCGGCCACCACCACCCCCGACGAGGTTGGCGAGGGATTCAGAGGTCGTCGTCGACCTTGCTTGGGAGGGTTGGTTGTGGCCGACGTCAAGCCCCCACTAACCCACAATCGTCCCCATCTCTCTGTTTGAGTAAGGAGAGAGAGGCAGTAGATCAGGGGTGCGATGGCTCGATTCTGACTACCACAGTCCCGATCAAGATTGCCGCCGGGCCTCTGGCCCTTCTCTCTCTGTCTCTTCTATGAGAGAGAGGGGGACAATTAGGGTTGGAAAGATCAGTTCCAACGGTTGTTATGTAAAGCAAGATGGCACCTATTTGTTTCTCTTTAGTGATCAGTCTGCTCTGACTTCACCGTGCCTTTTTTGCGTGGCGACATGGGGGCGAGTCTTGGAAAGTTTTAATATATGCAATAGGGATGCTCAGATCCTCCGGACGTAGAGCACGCAGGACTTTAAACTCAAATACATCTCTTGAAGTAACGAGGTCATTTTGCCTAGTTCTTTCGACAAGGTTCTCTTAAGCGCCCTAGTATACTCGATTAGAAGATCCTTCGACATGGTTCTCTCTTACTACACCCGTATTTCCCAAAAGCTATACTGAGGGAAAAACTTGCAATTCGTCACAAATTCCTCCCAATTCATAAACTTATTTGAATTTTGATGTAAAAGATTATAGATGGATTTAGCAATTTGCATAATGGATATTGAAACCCTTCCCGGATGGGCGGAGATAAAGGAAAGCCGCATCTGTTGATGAATGGGTATACAATGAAGTAAGTAAATAGACCTGAAACATATAAATTGCGGTTAATTCTGCTAAGGAGCAAGCTATTATTGCGAAAATCGGTGAATGCGACCAACTATCATTAAGAATCTCACCTTTGGCCTTCTAGTTTCGAGTATCTTCTTGGATAGTTATCGATGCTTTCAAGCATAGATAGCACTATAGGTGCCCGACCATACCACTCAGTCATGTCATCCTTCCTTTCGATTAAATAAAATGTTGGAATTCCCAAAATGATACATTGTTGAAGAGCCGTATACTCTTGTTGTTGATCAACAATAATTACAATCTGGATGGGAATAAAGAGAATTCAAAATTAGAAATATTTTAAAAAGATAAATAGCAAACTCTCTAAATTGTTGACTGTAGGTCGCTGAAAACAAAAGCGGAAAACTTTATTATTCTCGTTGGCCGGATGTTTGCATACATCCATGACTTTTGACACGAATCGATGCGTTGCAAGCTCCATACAAATTACTTTTCAATACAATTTCTTTCAAATTCATTAAAATTTCATGTACTGATTCATGAATACCTACTATGGTAGAATACTCATGTGATGTGTGATCAGAACAATGACAGTTGGGTACCACAGTCAATAGCTAGATTTGGATAAGGGGGCATGGAATACGTATGGTGAGCAACAACGATGGTTAAGAGGTTGCCTTTGTCAATGCTACTAAGGATCGGGGATTGAATTGACTAATTCATCCCACGTAGCCTATGCCTCAGTATGCCCAATCAGTCAAGCGAACCACCAAGCGATCTTAGATCTTTCTAAGACTCCCCTATTAGCCAAAGAGGAATCCTTCCACTAGTGTCGGATCAATTTATGATGCAAAGGATGAGTTTCAGGACAATGATTCGGAGTTCGTCCATAATGGAACCGTACAATAGCAAACGCGAGATATATATCTTTCAAAGAACAAGACTTTTTTCAAGTAAGCCAATCACTCAACAGCTATTTCATCTCTGCTGTCCATTGAGCCCACTTTGAATAATCCCCTTTTGCAGGATTATTGCCGATGTAATCATAAAAAGCCAATTTTTCATGAATTTTAGACTAAGATTCCGATAAACTTTCTCATTCAGCGGAGTTGCCGCCTATTTAGATATAAATAAAGGACAAAGCGTTGTTCACGTTACGGCTACTTTGTTGACTATGACTACACTACGATAATGGTGTATCAAAAGGGATTTACCTTTTCTATTGATTCTTACGTATTGGATAAACAACAAAGGGCTTTCAGAGAAGGATCTAGGGAGAGGGCATGGTCGTATGGTATTCATGTTATGATTCACGAGTCAGTTAGTAGATACGTTCTTTGAACCACGCCTTGGATTGGCGCTGCCCTGATAACTCGTTTAAAGAAAGTCAACCCATGCACCAATCGACTTCGTTCTATTAAAAGAAAACGCAGTCGGATTTTCACGGAGGGTGTGTCAGGGCATAGTCGATGGATAACAGGTAAATATTCTTGCACTACTCTTTGTTGGTTCCGGTGGTGGCTGGTGTCAGATGAAGTCCCCGGTGATCTCTGGGCGCGCCGATGACCTCGCTCAGGCGGTAGTCACTGGCGTCGAGCAACCATCACCCCTTCTCACATCTCCCATTCTGATCTATTTTTTTCCCCTTTAATTTTTAATTAAAATATATTTTTTCAAAGTTTATTTTTATTTTTTAAGTTAAAAATATTTATTTTAGGTGATAAGTTGGTCATTTCACTTTAATATCATAATCTTAAATCTAAACATATTGCAAACACTTGATTAGGACATTGTAAATCCAAAGGATTTAAAATTTCATCTCATCCCAACCTTATCCCAATCCTTAACTCGGTGATCAAAAGTAGCCCAAGTGGATAAACACCTTTTTATAACCATTAACTTAGCCGTCACAAAATGACTAGTTCAAGAGGGTATAATAAATTTATATATCTATATATATATATATACACATATGAAAACAAAGCCCCGACTTGAATTCTCACGCCGCTACATCATCAGAAAAAAAAAAAGAATTCTCTTGCGATATCATGTCATAATTTATATAGTAAGGAAATTTTAATAATCTGTTATCAAGAAATATTTATCCAATGAAAAAATATATATTCGTAATATTCTCTTATATATTATATCCACAATTAGGGAAAGTGGAGTACATAGTGGAATATATTTTTGATAGGGGCATATTAGTGGAATACGTAGTGAAATATAGTTCATCGTTTAAATATACCATAATATTACCTAACTATAATTATAGTCCAATGTTTTAATAGTCAAATATAGTCTATCGTTTAGATATATCGTAATATTATCTAACTATAAATATATTCCTATGTCTTAATAATGAAATATAGTCCATCAGTTAAATATATCATAATATTACCTAACTATAATTATAGTCCAATGTTTTAATAGATGGGAACTTTTTAAATAGCTATTAAGGAATAATTATGTATATATATTTGGTCGTCTAGCATTAAGAATCAGACTTGAATATAGATTTGTTTTGCTCATGCAGACCTGAAGGTAGGTTTTTTCTTCATTTTCAACAAGGTTCATGACATATTCATTATTCCATGGATAATTTCATTGATTGTAGCTATAATACTATTTTCTTTCATTGGTCGTTATTTTTTCGCGTTCATTAGGTTTTCCTTTATTTTCATAAATTTATTCATAGAGTCATTCTACGGCATTAGGATTTAGTTTTTATTTTTTGCTGTTGCGGTATCTCTAATTATTATGAGTTGGCACTGCCTATTTATTTAGAATTTAGATAGTTGCCTTACTTCTATTGTATTATTGGTTTGAAGAATTTTCTATTCAATTAAAGAGTTGAGATTGTCATGCAAGATGTAGATTTTGTTAAGATGATAATTGCGATGTGTGAGCTATCAAAAATTGAGCTGAATAGAATATTGATAGTAAAAAATAATTATATTATAAATTTATTATTATGATCATTGTCGTAGAGAAAAATATTATATTTTTTAATAGGTGCCTTTTCTCATTATTTTCTTTCTTGGAACAATTATTTAAGATCCGAGTTTTCTTATACTTTGAAAAACCGGCATATCACTTCCTTTTTTCCATAATATATTTAGGATATTAGAATTTCACTCTTGATGAAATATAGTTTTCTACTGAACTCATTTAATTTTTAAGTGAAATAATTTTTATCCACAATGTATTTTTCTTGAATAAGAATTGATAATGTACTTAATTTTGATATTACTTATTGTAAAAAAATTAAAAATCTTTCCCGCACAACGCATGAATTATGACCTAGTTATATTACATATTCAGTAGTTTTGTTCCTCTTTAACTCGTCAGCTCACATTGTCCGACATTCTAACGTAAATGTTCTCTGCAGCATGTTGTGCACGTGCTATATATATAGAGGGAGAATTGCAAAAATGGTCTTATAAGTTTGTCTTTGGCTTTTGCAATCCTAAACTTTTGCTCCGTTAGATACTTATAGTCCAAATTATGACTAACCGTTAACCAGTGCTGATGTGGACATAAACAATGTTAAATCTTTTTCACTTATATTTAAAATACCTATGTGAAAATTAAAAGAATAACAACGACAATCCTAAAAGTTCTCCACTTGAGTCTTATTCTTATAAATCCAATTTTGGAAAAAAAAAGTCCTACATCGCTTCAAAGTATGACAGTTTTGGTCTATTCTGTATCGACCATTAACAGACACTAATGTGAACTTAACGCCGTGAAAATTTTTTAAAATTTATTTTTTTTTATTTAAATTAAATTTTTGAATAAATTTAAAAAATACAAAAATTTCAAATTTTTTATAAAATAGAAGAAAAACTACATTCAATTCAAATAAATTAAAATTGAATAAAATTAATTAAATTTACAAAAAAATCTAAAATTTTTAAAAAATGGGGGTAAAGATTAGAAATGGGGCCCCTTCAGACTAGAGCCTCCAATAATCTCGCCCTATTCGATATCTTGGTAATTACCCAGCCCCTTTTCATTCTTCGATGAGTTTGAAAATTATCTTTCACTTTTTTTAAAAAAATTATATAGTTATTTTTTAATATTAATTTTCTTATTTATTATTTTCCTAACTTTTTTTATTTTTATTTAATTTTTCTGAATCTTTTAAAGTTTTTTTGAAATTTTTGAACTTCTTTTTAAAATTTTTATTTTGTTTCTAAATTTTTCTATATCTTCCTGTTTAAAAAAAATAATTAATTTTTTTGTAAATTTAATTAATTTATGTAATTGTTCTGAATTTTTCTTCTATTTTTCTAAAACTTTTAGATTTTCTTTTAATTTTTTTTTCAAATTTGTTAAATTTTAAAAATATTGAACTTTTATAATTATTCGAATTTTTCTGCTTTTTATTTAATTTTGGTTAGTCTTATTCAATTTTTAAATTTTGTGTTTTTTAAAATGTTTAAAAATTTTATGAAGTGGCGTGATGTGATTGGTCCACGTGTAACATATTAACTGCCAGCTGTAAACTCTTTTACGGTGTTAAGTCCACGTCATTATCCGTTAACGGTAAGTTATTGAATGGACCAAAACTGTTAATTTTTTAAATGATTTGGGATCGTTTTTTTTTTCAAAAATGAACTTATAGGACCCAAGTTCAAAAAATGAAAAACTTTGAGGACCATTGTTGTGATTCTTTTAATTTTCACGTAGGCATTTTCAATATAGATGGAAAAGATTTAATGTTTTTTACATCGACATCGGCATTAGTTAACGGCTAGTCACGATCTGGACCATAAGTATCTAACGGAGTAAATGTTTAGGACTGAAAAAACCTAAATAAAACTTATAGGATTCGATGTCAAAAATGGCAAACTTATATGACCATTTCTATAATTGTCCATAAGTGTATATATACACTATATATGTAGATGTATATGTATATGTATGAAGCTAGTGGTAGAGAAAACTACGTACTGCGTGACGTGACCGCACAGTCCCGTCTGACAAAAATAGGATATAATACCGAAAGTGGACAAACATTTCTAATTACGAAATTCATCACCCGGTCAGTTGCAGATTGAACAATTAGAAAACAGGACCAGAAGTTACGAAGCCATTTCATCAGTTGCAGTTGCAGCAAGAGAAAGAACGGGGGCTGCTGGAGTTGGTTTGAAACTGTATGGAGTTATTCAAGCCCTTGGAATGGAAGTTGCATCGTTCTTTCTTCTTTCCTATTCTAGGAATGCAAAAACCCATTATTATCTTGAAAACATCACCAGTAAGTCAAATGGCAATCAACCGTATATCATGAATAAACCATACGACGTTGTTTTATCTCAGCTGATGATGGAGACCGCGCTAAGAATACCCGTAGATCAATGGGAGGGGATCAACTCCATTGGTAGGGAAATTGGATTCACCCGTCCGAACGAATAGCTGAAGCACAGTTCAGTTTCTACGACGAAGAGGTACCGCAGAATCTGTTTGATTTTCCAGCGGACCTGAGGGTTGCCAAACTGTCAATAAGTTTCAATTGATGAAATGAAACTTGCCTCAGTGTTGTAACCAGAAAGTCAACCAAACAAAGCAATATATGCTTGTAGTTGCACCATGGAGATTTCTGCATATATTAATTACACATCACTAAAGTGGAAAAAGATTGAAATTTAATTGATAGGTATTCTAACACAATTTGACATAAAATTCTTATTACCAACTCAAAAAATCTCACTGACCTGATCTCTCTCTCCTAACTATTAAACTCTCACCTAACTGGAGACAAGAAGCCAACAAAACACAGTCCGACCGAATCCGAATGAGGGAAAAAACGTACGACACGTTGAAGTCTCGGACACACTTGTCCGTCTCCCGACTTTCTGCCCTGCCCCCATTTCCCTCTGCAATTCCCCCTCCATAGTCCATACCAATCATCTCCCTCCACTTTGACCACTCCCTTCTTCTTCTTCTTCTCCTCCTCCTCCTCTCATCCACGTTCACTCCATACATTCCTTGGGAGACCGTAATACTCTCGAAGAGCATTCTCGTCAGTGAGCTTTCTTGTCTATTCGCTTGCACTAGTTCTGGTTTCGAATTACGCTGTGTTTTGTTGGAGTCTATATGGTGGAGAATGCTCGTGAATGTAGTTATATATAACATGGTTTCCAATTTGTCTTTGCCGGGTCAGTTCGACAGTGAAATGTTCTGGTTCATTAATGGAATATGTGTCGACTCTTATCCATTTCAAGTTTGAAATGAGTTCCTGTCTTGGAGACCGTACAACTTAGTTATGACATCCCGTTCCGTTAGTCTTTGTTTAGTGCTGTAAGACACTTTTAACTTGAAATGGATAGGAGATTCCCATCACACAACTTCGGTTGCATTACCGTGTTGTCAATGGTGTGGACTGAATGCTTTATGATGAAACAGTCCAGGAAATTCGTAATGCTTTTTCATAATACTCGATTTTTTGCCTGGCGAAGAAACATAGTGGTGTAGAACTTTTACCTCTAGTATGGATGGAGAACCGGAAACCCATTTGCCTCTCTCATTTTCCAAGGTCATTTTCAGCATAGGTTTCGCTTCTCTTTGTGGTTTTCTTTCCCATTGTGCGTGGTTGTTACGTTTTGTTTCTGTGCAGTGTCGCCTGGCAGCTTGTCGAGGAAGGAAGTGAGAACAAGGAAATGAGTTCAAGAGATGGCGGTGAGAATGGGTTGGGGCAGGGGGATATTAGGAAACCGCTGCTCAACACGGGGAGTTGGTATCGGCTTAGCTCATGGCGGTCGAGCTCGATGGGGATGGGATCGTCTGCTCAGGTGATTCGCGAGGGGGCTGTATCCGTCATCTTCTGTGTGCTCGTCGTTGCCCTGGGCCCCATCCAGTTCGGTTTCACTGTAATGATACAATTCTTCCTATTTTTGGATATATCTCTATATCCGCTTTTATGTTAGAATAGTTGCCTGAAAATCCAACTAGTTTGGTACTCTTTCTCTTTCAACTTCCAAACATCTCAGAGAAAACTTTTGCTGTGTAATAACGTACTAAATTTAGTACTTCAATGAACTCATTATTCCATGGTAATGACGTTCAACTTAGCAGAGATTGACATGGCCCAAAAACAGGATTTTTGGAGCACTTATATTTACTAATTACTTTGGTCATGTTTTTGTTGACATGGTTGGTGAATTTCTTTTTCTTTGATTTTTCAGGCCGGATACTCATCTCCGACACAGACGGACATTGTCGCTGATCTAAATCTCAGCGTATCAGAGGTCTGAGTTTTTTCCCAATCCGCCCTCACACTTACTGTCAAGTTCGATTTTTCACTCGGTATCTTATCTTCTGTACATCTACACAGTTCTCTCTGTTTGGTTCCTTGGCAAATGTGGGTGCAATGGTTGGGGCAATAGCTTGCGGGCAGATAGCAGAGTACATGGGTCGAAAAGGGGTATGAACAGACTAGTCGAATTTGTTGTGCGTAATTTCTTACTATTTTCTACATCATTGGCATTATTTGCTGAACTATGTAACAATGTTCTTTGCTGGCAGTCACTGATGATCGCTGCGATCCCCAACATCATAGGATGGATCTTCATATCATTTGCCAGAGTGAGTGATTGTCCCTGCACATCCTCTGATGCCTTGTTCTTACAGTAAATACGAGGACGATACCATCAAAGGAGTCTCTGCCTTGATTTTACAGGACACAGCATTCTTGTACATGGGAAGGTTGATCGAGGGATTTGGCGTTGGGATAATATCATACACGGTAAACTTCCAAAGGCTCTTATGCCATGTCTGGTATGATGCGAGGGAAATGATTCCGTTTCTGTTTCTTAGTACCGAACTCAATGCTACTGTCTTCAGCTTGCTTTTCCCATTTGCACTACTTGTGAAAACTTTATGATGACCGTGTGCTATCTTCAGGTTCCAGTATACATAGCTGAGATATCACCTCAGAATATGAGAGGAAGCCTTGGAGCTGTCAACCAGGTCAATATTAGATGCATACCTATTTAATTTTCCATTCTCCCTGAAACAAGTCTCTCTATCGGACTTCATGTTGATTTTCATGCGTTTTTCTTTCTGATTTCTTGGTCATTTGGCTCTGTAGCTGTCAGTTACTATCGGAATCTTGCTCGCTTACTTGCTGGGACTATTTGTCAACTGGAGAATTCTTGCAGTCCTAGGTAAGCTTATATAGTAGAACATACCATCACGTCAAAATATATTAGTATGGCTTCCTAACTACAAATTGTCCGTGCTTATGTATGAGTACTATTTTCTCAGTTTTGGAACTTAATTTGCAGGAGCTCTGCCATGCACAATACTGATTCCGGGCTTATTTTTCATCCCAGAGTCTCCTCGATGGCTGGTAATCGAGAATAAATCTCAAAATTTATATATATGTAATGCATATACACTACCAGAAATTTTTCTTTTTCGTTTAATTTTTTAGAAGGAGAAACTTATGTTTCTCACCTGGAGCTGAAACGATGCAGGCTAAAATGGGAATGACAGATGAATTTGAATCCTCTCTTCAAGTTCTACGGGGCTTTGATGTTGATATCTCTAGCGAGGTGAATGACATCAAGGTACTGAGCTAGCAATACCACCGACTCATCAGTCCCATATGAGTACCATTTTCTAATTTTCATGAAACTTTTCCTGCAGAAAGCTGTCGCATCATCTAGCAAGAGAACCACAATTACGTTTGCAGCTCTCAAGAGGAAACGATACTGGTTTCCTCTAATGGTAAACCAGAGTATTCGACCAGTCATTGATTAGTTCCGCGCAATCCCATGTTTATTTTCTGCTTCTGAGAGTACATATGATGGCCGATTATTTTCACGTTGCAGATTGGTATAGGATTGCTCATTCTTCAACAGCTCACTGGCATCAATGGAGTTCTATTTTATTCCACCACGATTTTCGAAAGTGCTGGTCAGTTAGAGGACTCTCATAACACTTGAATTAACGGAACCGTCTTATTTCAGCAATGACCCGAACAACTAGGAATGTTCCTAATGGGTGGGAAATCCATTTGCTGTTTTACTGTGATAGGGATCTCATCGAGCAATTTGGCAACTGTTGGCCTCGGTGCAATTCAGGTAAGAACTCGGTTTAACTAGGTCATTTGTAAAAGGGTTACTTTGGAATCCTCAAGTAGCATTACGGTCTCTCAAATGTTATGGTCTCTTGCTTAAAAGGTTATTGCGACCGGTGTTGCTACTTGGTTGATGGACAAAGCAGGACGGAGACTGCTCCTTATCGTGAGTTCCATCAAAGTTCTACCGCTAGAATTTCTGTAGTTATAACAGATTTTCGAAACTATTAAGTTCCCATCTCATTGGTACAGGTATCCTCTTTGGGAATGGCTCTAAGCTTGATCCTGGTGTCTGTTTCATTCTTTCTAGAGGTAATGCTTCGGTTCCTCTCCAGCTTGTCTGCAACTATTCTTAAATTTCAGCCAGAAGCTAATTTTTCTTTTATAAGATTTGGCTCATTTTGCTTCATTTCAAACAGGTTGTTATATCAGAAGATTCGAAAGTTTACACTTTGCTGGGAATATTGTCACTGGTCGGCCTCGTGGTACGTATGACTTTATACTTTCAGGAGTTCTATTATTTTCTCCTCTGATGGTACTAGTTGTCATATGGACTCTTTCTATAAAGCATATCTTTTTCTATGCAGGCTCTCGTGATCTCCTACTCTCTTGGAGTAGGAGCAATCCCCTGGCTCATAATGTCCGAGGTACGCAGAGTCGGAAAATGAGTTATAGCAGCACAATTAGACAAAAGCCAAAGAAATCGTGATCTTGACTGTTTCTCAAATTCATGCACTTTCTGCAGATTCTCCCGGTGAGCATTAAGGGCCTCGCAGGCAGCATAGCAACATTTGTGAACTGGCTAATGTCGTGGGCCATCACAATGAGCGCAAACTTTCTCCTCGACTGGAGCACCGGAGGTCCGTCCCTATCTCTTCCTCAGTCTATTATCTCATCTATAATTTATGTTTTCGATATCATATACGAAGAACTTTTCCTTATAAGCATTAATTCCTTGGAACACATATGACAGGAACTTTCACAATTTACACCGTGGTAACTGCTTTCATGGTCGTGTTCGTCTCGCTTTGGGTCCCGGAGACCAAGGGCAGGACCCTCGAAGAGATACAATCGTCTTTTCGCTAAGATGTTTCTTCGCAAGTTTTGTGCATTCTGATTTTTTTCTTTCTATTTTTTTATTGGGAAGTCCTGTGTCAGGTCCGTATCAAGCATCTAGTTTTTGTATCCTCGGGACGCAAACAGAAACTCGTAAAAATGAGCTTGGAACGTTATCTTGAATATCATCATTGATCTCTCAGCATCATCTTCGATAGAGCCATGCTAACAGAGTTATTCTACTGAGAACAATACCATCTCTCAGAAAGAAAATTATAATAATTTAAACTTGAATTAAAGGAGAGTATCATTTTTTGGCGCCATTCTTGTGGAGGGAAGCAAGGAACCGCTTGAGGCGGCGGTTGTAGACACAGGGCCGCTCGAGATGGGCTAAGTGGCCCGCCTTCTTGATGCACTCGACGGTTGCATTCTCCCCAAGTTGCCTGTTATTAACAACACCATCGGAAAATCGATACAATTGTTGAAGAAGCAAATGGATGAGGCTTTGAGGAGATAACAACAAATTGTTCGAAGCTTACTCTTTCATGTTCCGGGCAAGTTCCACTTTAAAGATCTGGTCCTTCTCTCCCCAAAGCAGATGTATTCTCTGCAAATAAAAAGGCCATCCCGTGTAAGCCGGGTTAAAAGAGTGTCATGACAGTGCCATTTTTCCCCGATGGTGAAGACGGACCGGGTACTTTTCGGCACATTGCATGAGGCGTTCCAGATGATGGAGAATAATATGAAAAGAATCGTGCAGAGAAATGTATTTACCTGAGCGAAATCGGGGATGGATGCGTCTTTGTTGCTGATGACAAGACCTTCCAATAGCTCAGCTCTCTCCTTCCTGTTTGTGAACATCACCTGTTTAATTTCATAACAGACAATTGGATTATTCCATCTGCCAGCATCTTAATAATTGCAAAAATAAAAATAAATTCCGAAAATTTCCCATTTTCAGAAAAGAATAGAACCGGACTACTTTTTTTTTTATATATATATATATATATACGTGCTGTGATCAACAAACTGAGCCTTGTTTGGTGAGCGGCAACAAAAGTGTCCTTGTCAGTACAGTCCAAAGAGGAGACTTTCTAGCTAAACGCAATTTCTTGAAAGCCTTTTACCTTCTTGATTTCGAGTCGGCTAAGTATGGCATTGCTTGTGGCTATTAAGAATAATCTCATTCCCGAAACGACCCAACATATATAGCTGATAGAAACCCGATCCTTGAATTTCTTGAACCCGTATTCACCGAAAGTTATGTTATATATGTGGACGTGGATGACATGACCTGAAGATTGTACGTACCTAAGGCATCTGGTTGCAATTTCAGACCGCTTCAACTCTCAACTGCCAAGTCGCTACTCTTCCATAGATTATGATGTATATAGCAACCAATGATTAACCACTGCTGCTGTCCTAATTTACTATTTTCTATTTTGTTGGGACTTTTTGCTTTGCTAGTGGTTGGTATATTATTGTTGAGCTAATTCTCGAATGGTCATGAGTTGACCCCCGCAATACATCGTTATCATTTCAAATCTATCGTATGTCTATGCAATAAAAATCGGGAAACAATGTGTGAAAAGATATACTGAAGTGGATAAAGATGCACGTGCAGCATGAGAGTTCTGTGGCCGGTAAAAAAAATCCTAAAAGGGTACCTCAAGGTAATCCTTGTGGAATCTGTCCGGGAACCAGAACTTCCGGTACATGGCGACCGACTGAAGCGCCTTCAGGCCCTTCACATTAGTCGGCAGCAGCAGCTCCGACGACGAGGAATAGCCTAGGCTGTGCAGCGTCTCCTCGCTCAGGGAGTCGGTCATGGCCAGGATCGAGCCCGATATGACCATGGCTTGGACAAAATCTGGATAGAGCTCGCCCATCTTGAAGGCTACCATCCCGCCGTAGCTGAACCCCACGACAGTGCACTTCTCGACCCCGAGCTTCTTCAGGCCCGCGACCAAGCACTCCGCCTGGAAGGTTGGTGACCGGTCGGGCCTGTTGCTGATTGAGCTGCCGAAGAAGATAAGGTCCGGGATGTAGACGGCATACTTCTTTGTTAGGCCACCCACCTAAGAAGTTATTACCAACAAGACACGCAATTAAGTTTGCACTTGAGAAACTTATTCCATGTCTTTCCTAGTTGTATCATCCATGTACGGGTTGTAATGTTGTGCTTTTAACAGAATCTTCATCCACAGTATATTTTTCGATACGTTTATTAAGCTGTAGAAATTCTAGTTGACGGTATTTCATTGGACACTGTGGTGTATGGTCCGAACTACGACTAGTCATACGAGATGTGATCTGATGATCACTTTCACCTTATTCACGCACATATATAGAAAAGAAAATCACCCGGAATCAGAGTCTCAATATGCATATGACTTGCTGGCTAGCTAGCTCACCTGAAACTGCCAAGTCACAACGCCTTCGGCAGCGAAACCATGCACCAGGACCACTGCAGGCTTGCTAGGCTTGTTAACATCCGAGGGGGAAAGGTTTTCACCCTTCTTGGGCTTCCTCTTGACAAGCTCGGATGGAACCCAGAAATTCATGACAGTTCCGGGCTCGATCTCGACAGTGTAGGGTCGAACCCCGGCCATCTTCATCAATCCATGGAGCAACGGCTCCTGTATAGCGACCAGGTTCACCATGTCGTAGCCGTAGTTCGGTCGGTCTCTTTCAATCCCTCTCGATCGTCACTCGACTTGCTTAGTGACTTATGGGATTGAGAGAGCTTGAATGGCATGCAAGGCAATGGAGTAGTGTATATAAAGTATGAGGGGATTATTGAAGTTTGGTGATTGGTTGCTGTCTCTTGCTATTAATCGGTGGGCTCAAAATTGAGTAGACAGAACGAAAGAATTGGCTACAAGATTTCCATTTATTATAGGGTCTCCTAAATTGGTTCTGATATTCAGGACCTTCTTATATAGGCCTACGTTGCCATGAAAAAAGTTTGAAAATGAAGCAAGGAAGAGATTTTTAGTTGAACTTAACATGATGAATGACATATATATAGAGCCATCGTCACATCCTAGTCGTAGAAAAACTCGAATACGTCTGAGGATGATCGATGATGCATCTGTGATACTGAATTCGCTGCTATTTAGGAATATCTAATTTGTCCCTTGTAGTTAATCCTTAAATCTCTTCGTAGTATACCATGTCACCGTCGCATTGATGCGGTAGCTGACTAGTCTGCTGAAGCATATGGTCCTTGCATATTGTGTTGCCTCTTGCATTAATCTTGTCAAGCTAGCACATAAGTCTTTTCCAGTCTAATCGCTATGAATTGTCCGAAAATGGGAGTTGATCATATGCAGAAGCCACTAGAACCGACACCGGGTCGTAAAATGAAGGCACAATGGATTTCCATATAGGATTTAGATTTGTCACATGTCTCTATAGCTTGAGTTATTAGTAGTCCAACAAGTTTTTCCCAAAGACGGGAATCTTGGGCGAAGGATTCTGATGACAATTATCTATGACTTTGTCTGATTTGTACGTGCGAGAGAAAAATTAATATATGAAGACATTGAAGAGAGATTGCTTGCACGTAATGAAAATGAGTGATTATGAATATATGGTTATCATGTCATAGAACAAATATATACGTCGTAAATAAACATATATAAATAAATAAAAAGGCCAGAGAGCTTATTTCGCTTGAGCAAGATCTCAGATTCGAGCCCTTATGAATGTAGAAAATCTATACTGCGAGAGTTTTACCCCTTAATGGGCCGATCCGGCTTGACTGAATTAATCGCAGTTCAATTGAATTTTCAGATACTAGAGTTTATACCGGAAAAAAAAATAAAAATAAAAAAGCCCAGAGGGTTAACAGAAATTAAGGGGGTGGGTTAATGTCGGATCAACTGCACTGCCTACTCGGGGACGAATGTCCGGCTGTGGACTTCTCTTCAGAACGGTCAAACTTTAAGCAATCCCACCCCCACACATGTCCCCTCTGTGTATCTTCCATTGCTATTATTAGGTGAATGAAATTATATATATATATATATATTATTTTCTTTTGGTCAGAAACAATTATAGTAATTCTTTAATATTACCGCTAGCTTGATTTCATGAAAGTTGTATGGGATCTCCAAAATCTCCCAAATCATATCTCGTCACTTTCAAAAGTGATATGAAACCGAGACCTTAAGACGAAGAGCAAACTCGCTCACCATCCGAGTCAACTTCTTACGGAATGTATACTTTTGTCATATCTAATGTACATGTTAATTGATTTCTAAAATTTTTTTAAAAAAATTATCTTTTCTTCGTTCTCTCAATTGAGTTAGAAATGTTGCATGACCCCATTAGTCCCAACAATTATTTGTCGTCGCAAATATGAAACATAGCTCGTTATCGTGATTGTAGCATATTTAGTGCTAGTCTAAAAATGCGAAGTTAAACTACTTTATAATATCGTAACATTAGTTTGATAAAAATATATGGATCACTAATAAAAATTACCCTATGTTTAGTTTTCCCTGCATAATTTTTTAGTAATTATTAGACGTGTTGTCTGGCTTTTTATGCCTGCACCTTTTTCTCCCTTTTTTTTTACATATTGCGAAATAAATAATAAACTAAAATGAAGGAAAAAGAAAAGATGAAACATTGTCATAAATTCATAATAATTGCAACTTTGTCATGATCAAATTAGTTAGGGGGTGGGTAGATCTACCTCCATTCGCATTAATCGGGTTCCAATATCAGCAAACTTCACGTTCAGACTCCTTAATATATAGAAATAGCTTTCTCTTTTCTTTTATAATAAAAAGGGAAAAAAATGCATTGACAAGTTCTATTCATCAGGCCATTAAGGTTTCAGTACTACAATCTCGTACGTATGCATATGTATACGTGCCCCTTTTCTGGAGGTAAGCATTGCGATATTTTATTTTCATGGTACGTCTCTAGAAGAGTCATATAATCCTTGTTACGAGGACACATGCAGAAGGACGTCCGAGTCTAGCTCGATGAAGAGCGTTGAGTTGTCAGGTCAAACTTTAATCTAAAATTGCAGCATTTATTGGAAATTCTAGTTTTACACCCCCCTCCCCCATCTTTTTTTTTTTTTGTGCACCATCTGAAATCCATAAGTACAATTGATCTCATTAATCCAGTTTCGAGCTGTATCGGCTCATTAATGAGTAAAACTTTTTTAATTGTGAATTTGAATCACTCGAGACTTTACTTAAGAGAAGTATAATCGCTAAGACCAATCCATTTTGGTATCCATGTGGTTTTCATGTGATGCTAAATCGTAGCTACTTTTCAGCAAACCCTCTCTTCCCCACCCCCCCATTTGTTGACATATTATTTATTATTTATTGATGGTCGACGCAAAACCTTCGCCTTGTTATGGGTCTTTCTGAGCCAAAAACTACGATGGGCTAATGCAGATTACTTCTAATGGGCTATTCTCAGTCCAGACAACTGGGCTTATTTCTGTTCCAATTTTCTCGGCTTTGATTATTTCAGAGACTTGGACCAATACATACAACAAGCTGATGATCCCCTTAAATTTCCTAGGCCGAATGTGAATGGTCTGCCTCTGGTTTGCCCGGGAGAGTTGGAGCAGTCGAGGTCTGCACAGATTCATCGGCGCACCACCCGGCAACATGTAACCCGGAATTACTTAAAAGACCGGGTTTGGTCATTCCGACATTTATTAATTTTTGTTTCGATTATTGTTTGAAAATGTAAGTACACCTATTCACCTAAATCTTCGATAAGCAGTTAAGTGCACCTATACTCAGCATAAAAAAGTCAAGTGCACCTATCTTCACCAGCCTTATATATATATGACACCAACCTAGTAGTTGTGGATATATCATTAACTAGGATGGCACATGGCCGGAAGTACAAGACAACTTTCGGATTGAGCTGACATGATTTGATGATTCAATAACCGCAGATTCGGGGCTCAGATTTTTCTTCCTTTTTTTTAAAAAAAAAATTTGGTCAAAAGGACTTGAGATACGATTAATTAATAATATATATTTATATGTAGTCGGTATCTTTATTAATTATACGCAGTCACTAACAAGACATATATATATATAAGGCCGTGTCGGCCTGTTTGTTTTCAGGGTTACAATCACAAAAACTTTAACTTTAACTTTAACTCAACCCACTACACAACAAAAATACACATTTTTCAAGTCAATTTTAACTTTAACTCAACACACTATACAACATTTGTCCTTTTTTACAATCAAAATCAAAGTTATTTTAACTCTCAAACCAAACTCCTCAATAATGTTTTGAGTCAAAGGGCTTATGCATAAAACCTTATTATTCGTGAATGTTTTACACCTGGAGTAGTTATGTTTGATATTTGTCTAATATATTATGCCATTTGATGGTATAGGAATAATTTAAGGAATGTAAGCACTGCATTGGACGATTTTGATCGATAAATGTGCGCGTGAAGTGAGAATCCGCTCTCCAAAATTAGCTCAAAAATCCGATTGGTTTTACATGTACAACCTATTGAGTATATATCTTATGACGTACGTTTCTTCGACTAATGAACTTGTGGCCTAAGGTAGCAGTCATATGATCAAATTTGTTTACATGTGATCTAACTCCACAGTGTATAAGAATAAACACTAAATTATATGTGATACAACTTGGATTTTCACAGTGTTATATGAGCGATGCAGCATTTATTATTATTATTATTATTTGTCCAATTTTTGAAATTGGTGATGATAGATCGGATGAATATGTCGTTCAATAGGATCAGGATGAATATAATCGATTGTTAAGAATCATCTTGGGCGAACCAATCCAGTCAACAAAAAGAACAATTGTGGAGGGAAAAGTCATTGGGAGGGATAATATGGGATCCTCTAGAATGGCTACAAAATCTGATTAGCGGCTGCTACTTAGATTAAAAAAAAAAGCCAAACTCCTATATTCCTTGTGTAATCATAACCTCATTGTTCATAATGATATATGCATGCATATGACCTCATTCCATATATATGTATATATGTGTGTGTACATATCAAACAAAACAAAAATTCGCAATCTTCTAGCGCATGCAGCCGCACTTGTATCAAAATTTCAAATAATGAACGCGCATTTTATCTAATAATGTTAATCATTTTAGAACAGTCAATTGTAATCATATAAAGTTTGAACTCATATATATATATACATATAAATTCTATTATATCCAACAGTGAAGTTGATGTCGACCTAGTGCTTGTTATAGACAGAAATTACTACCAAACACGGTACTTACGATGCTCTCATAGATTGATAATAATTGATTGGATATTCAATGATATTCCATATTCCATAATTCTTTTTTTTTATTACAAGGGAGAGTCATGATCTTAGTACATTAAAATAGAAATCATAAATATCTAATAAAGAGACACGCGTAGTCTCACTGGATATCGAACCTAAGACCTCTTAATCACCAGACGAGAAGTGCACCACTGTACTATTTATTCTCTCGATAAATATCCCATCATTCTGATAACGTTTCCCTGGGCATAATTGATGCATAGGGGCCTAAAGAGGAGGGAACAATTGGTGATTTACAGTGTCCCTTCATTAGATGTCATGATTCTGACGAAGAAGAGGGAGTCAAGCTTTCATATAGGGTCGGCTTATTACTTGGGCTCTTTAGTCCTTTACCTAAGGGTACCTAATTATATTATTGTAGGGGGGGCTTTGGTCTTTTCCCTGGCCTCTGGTCCTTACTTCAGGTTCCCTTCTTGTTCTTGCCTACTTCACTTTTACTTTCTTTTTTTTTTTTTGTTGAGAAGTGCTTCCACATTGAAATTGAATCATTCATATTCCCATCCCCACTTTAATCGGGTACCTGGGGAAAAGAAAAGTTGCTGTCTAATTCCCAACAAAATCCCTAGACGAATCCCCAAACACACAAACCCAACTTATAAAGGGGCGAGGCAGATAGGGACATGACCAATTTCCATCTCCCCTCTACCCCTTTAAGAGACATGAAAAAGAAAGCCAAAGAACTCCAGTTGAAGTTACTTGTCTTATCATATTAGATATATTTAAAAATGACGTGTCCCGATTTACGGTTATGGTCGTCACAGCAAGAAGAAGATCCGAGATATATACGAATGTTAGGACATTCAATAATTAAGGTTCCTATATCTTGAACGCGTCGATTGATCAAAGTAGTTTAAGCATATGGATATCGATTGAGCTAGGTACGGTAGGTCAGTCGATGATCACAGTCATATTCTAAGGCGACAGAATCTCAATGAACATCAAAATGACGATGGGAGCAGATGTTCCATAAAGATGAAAAAGAAAGGGGAAGGAATCACGTTGATTGATGTATAGGGCAATGGCTACCTAGATATTCTAGAGGACATGCATTTTTATGTCTTGGTCAAGTCAATCGCTTGAGATTGGAGAAACCTATTTTTCTCTTTTGATAAAGAGAGAGAAAATCCATAAAAATTGTGTGTATGTGAGAGAGAGAGAGAGAGGGGGGGGTCGCAATTTTCCAGTTGTATCTTGTTGCTTTTGAGGAACGAATGAATGCTTTTATGTGCTCGACACAGTGTGTTTTGAGTAGAAGAGCCTCACAATTTTATGAATTAATTAATTACTATTCATTATTATTTATTTATTTGTCAGGTTGAACCACGGGATATTCAAACCTATTGTCTGAAATTTATGTCCGTTTGGATATCGATTTGATCTCACTGTAAGGTACTTTCAATGGAAATTCAAATTTCTGTCTTCCAAGTAAAAATTCACTTATATGAAGTGCAATTTATAAAATGTATCACAAATCATTATTAATTGTTCATGAAAAAACTTTCGATGGAGGTTCAGATTTCTACCTTCCAAGTAAATCCACTCGCACAGAGTGTAATTTGTGAGATGTACCACAAATCGTAACTAATTGTTAATGAAGATACTTACGATGGAGATTCAAATTTATGCCTTCCAAGTAAAATCCACCTACTTGGAGTGCAATTTGTGAAAAATTGAATTTTTTTTTTTTGCCACCTACAACAAATCATAGTTGATTGTTAATATTTTTTACTAATTTCAATTATTTCTTTCCTCTTCAACACATGGTACTCTAATGTCTGATGGACTTGACTAATTCAAATTTGAGTAGAATCAACTTTTCTAATTGTGAATTTACTTCCCTCTTAAGACTCAAATCCGAGATAGTTTAATGAAAAAAGGTACCGAACCACTTTAACTCACCCACATTAATCTAATATATATGTAGTAACTCAAAATACTTGAGTCTCCAATTCCTATTATGAAATGTTTCCACATAAGATTTTCCCAGAAATCCTTAGTTTGTGGTTAAGACTTAAGAGTCATTTCATGTCCCCAGTATTAATGAATTTACTTTTTGTAATTTTTTTCGATAAAATAAGTTTCTATTATTTATTCCTTCTCTTCCTTTGATAACTCTTTGCAATTTCCAACAGTGAATTATAAAGTTTTTAGAAATCTTTTCCAGGGAATTTAAAGTAGATGTGTAAATATATATATATAATTAAAGAAGGCTCTCACGGAAACTCTTCATTTGATTTATCAGAGCCTTTCACATGCACTTTTCAAGCATTCCCTTCGATTAAATTTCCAAGTCTCCATTAATTATTAATTTGGTTATGAATTTCACTATTATTTCATTCATTTGCTTGTTCATTCTCTGGTAACAAATGGTTGAATTAAACCATAACAGTGTATTTAATTTCAGAGTTAAAGTTTTAAATTTGTAACTTTGATTTTAATTGTGGAAAAAGACAAAAAAAAATATAGGGCCCGTGGATCCCATCAATTTTGTAGTGTAGTGTATTGAGTAGTATATGAGATTATATATTGAATAATATATTTGGCCCACTAGTTTGACTTTGGAAAATTATGTTACACATTGAGTTAAAGTTAAAGTTAAAATTTTAAACCGCGACTCCGAGCGTAAAAAGCTCAAGATATCTTCTCATTTTGGCTTCTGGATTCACCCCAATTCCTCGAGGATATAAGGCTAGTTAATTATTATTTGTTTTGGTAATATAAACATGATGACGAGGATTATCAAATTAATGAAGGCAGCAGCATGCATGCATGCATGCATGGGGGCAAATCTCTACCTCACTGGTGCCCACGTGGCACACTCATTGGCTGGGAGTGGATTAATGATTATAACCAATCCTGGATTACAAAGGGCAGAGAGAGATATGATATGATATCTACGAAAAGTTGGGGGTAGACCAGATGACACTGCGCGGGTCCCACCAAATCCAACGAGCCACATAACATCATCATGAGCTCCGCACTGTTTTGGATTTATTAATCATGCGGTCGTGCGTATGTCTTGCTTTGGATTATTCATTAATTGACGGTCCGGATCATTTTATCCAAATCTCAAAACATCTTATTTACGATACCCGAAATAATCAAGTAATAATTAATAAGAGTACACTTGAATAATTTTATGGGGTGATAAGAGCAAAAGTCTCACGAAAATTATTGAAACTAGTTGATGCCGGCGCAATAGCTTTTGTCCATTTTTGTAATATTGGAAGTATGTATTTAACATATATAACATATAAATAAATATAATTATGAAGAAAAAGTATGTTAAAAAATTATATATTTTATCAAGTAGACCTAATAAATAACAAAAATTGTGAATGCGAACATATATATAATCTAGTCTAGTAAAACGTGAATAATAATAATCATGTAATATAAATCCAAAAGAATTAGCGCAATAGTCAATGGAAACAACTCCATTGGTGAAGATCCGAATTTCTGTGTCTTGTATTTATCGGTATATGACACATTGAACTTGAACAATCTCATATATTTCTAGGGGTTCTTTTCAAGTATCGATAGAATTTTTCATTTTTCAAGAAAATGAATTATATATTATTACATACAAATGATATGGACACAACACTGAAATGCATCGAATGTGGTACAAATAAAATATAATGTAAGTTCATTGAATTGAAATCAAAAGGTCAGTACAACATAGAGTTGAGGGTTTCTAATTTTACTTATGTGACATTTTCTCATCTGCAAGCCCGAACTTTTATACATTATAATTGATTCAAAGTCATAACATATTGGTTCTACATTTTTCTTTTAAATCAATTACAAATTAGAGCGATTGCTACTGTCTTACTCTTTTCTTAGCTTAATTGTTATAATTATGAAAAATTCGCCGAAAAATTGTAACTGAATATGTAGCATAGATCTCATCTAATAAAATGGCTTATGGATCCATGATGCCAAGGCAATAGTTACATTTGTACGATCGATCAAGTCTCGCTAAAAAGGATATTAGAAAAATGGAGTCAGTCAATACGTGGGAAAGAACACAGATCAATAATTATGTGTACTTGTTTGCAAATCTTGATGGGGCAACCTTGACTATACATGCTATGATACTTAACCATTTTCTTTTTATCGCGTTGTGTTGTATTGGAATTTGATAGGACAATCACGTATATATATGTACAGAGATATTTTACATTTTCGGGCTAAAAAATAGTACAAATGATCAAGTTTATAAAACCATAAACCAAAGACGATATTGATTAGATCCGTGATGGCATGTTGAAACTATGAAGATGTGGGTTAATGGTAAATTGAGTTCTCAATTAGTGGATTTCACTTGGGGTTACAATGTAGGGATTCAAAATTACTAGAAACATCTCGAGGTCAAGTTCAAGTCAAGACTCTAACAAACATGCTAAAAAACATTCGTGATTTCACAAAAAAACAAATGACCATATATTGGCCTGATCAAGAATATGATTTGAATGTAAGTGTATATATTATTCGATCGCGAATTTTCTTTTTGATAATAAAGACATTGATCTGTGCAATTACTAGAGTGATGTAGTCGCAAAGTTGCAGCGAGGCCATGAGAAACAAAACCAAAAGCAAAAAAAAAAAAAAAGGAGCCATGATGATCGATTTTCGTTTTTCTAAAATACATGTTTATACGTCCATATGAAGTGCAATACAATGGACAAACGATACTCTATATACGTGACTATAAACTTTATTTATAGCGTTAAAAATTTAAAATTCATTAAAAATATCTCGTAATTAAGATCAAATCGATATTATAAAATTAATTAAAATACAAATATATAAAGAACGCGTCGGGTAAATATATCCCTAGAATATATATATATAGAGAGAGAGAGAGAGAGAGGTATTGAAAAGAATCTAGTAACACTAAGCTGATAAGTTTCCTCGGAACTCTACAAGGTTTTGGATTTTCTTTGGACATAGCAATGGTGGGATTCGATAATGATGTACAGATCGCATAACAATCATCATCATAAACACGTACACCCCACCTTTTTTTTCCGGCAAATAATAAAAACGAGTACCCCCCACCCACATTAATGTGCATTAGTTGTCACAATATAAGGGCAAGAAACAGGACATAATAAAAACAAGAAATGCACGTGTAATTGGGCAAACGATCGACGAGACATATATAATATCAATAAGGGTTTTTGTTCTTCTTGGGCTAATAACTGTTTTTAAAAAAATATTTGTTGGGTTTTTGGAATTTGAGAAATTAGCAAATTACAAATTTAAATAATGACGAATAAACGTATAGAGAGAGGGCATCTTTGGGAAAGCGGTGGTCGTCCCGTTTGTCGAACTATAACTCACCAATCTCAAGACGATCCGATTCTCCGTCTCTCTTTGGGTTTTTTTTTTCTTTTTTCCTTTTTTTCCCTTTGCTTTCTCTCTCTTCATGTTTTTTGAATCTTTTGATTGATCGAATATCGATATTCCAAGAGGCGTTTTGTTTGTTCGGAGGGGGTTCTTCTTGGCCCTTTGGGCCATGATGGTTTGTGTGGGGTCACCTCTTCTTTTCTTCCATGGATGAAATTTCAATATTTTGAAATTTTCGTATCGTTACGTATGCATTATCATTTATAATTGATAATCAATATCAAATTAATTTGGGTATTTGATGATGTCAATATCAGTGAAAAACTAATTTAAATCTTTGATAATATCTACATTCTATTGTTGGCTCCTATTCTTGAGTGCACATGCCCTACGGAGGCAATATGCTTCCTTAAGCGTTTGATCTTAATGTTTACTATGTCCTTAAGCGTTTGATCTAATGTTCACTATGTCCAATATTGTTACATGGTACTCATGGAGTACAAGTAAGATACGTGTGTGGCCTAACATGAACGACTGCAGTGCATGTCATATACTTGCGACATTGGCTTAATCATCAATGGTGAACTATTTCGATTCTACGAGAATTTGGTATGATGATTGATGAAGCCGCGAACTTGGTTTCTTGTTTCCTAAGCATAGGATATCCTATGATCGATATATTTTTTATGGAAGCAAGGCAAGAAATGTGGCTGGCTAACGCACTTTTCTTTCATTGAAGAAATTGAGGGGAGGAGGAGGGAGGAACCTTTTGTACTTTTGGGGAGTTTGTATCTTTGACTCAAAGGTTTTCTCACCCAGCAAGCCAAGAAGAAACACAGCACACCCACCAAACACACAGATGTTTGTTGCTTTGATGATTACAGAGTGTCCTATTCAGATACCTTTTCATAATAATATGTTCTATCCCTCTCTCTCTCTCTCTTGCTTTCTTTCTTTATCCTTTAATTTATATTTTATATGTATCAGATCATCATCATCATCAGATCGAAGAAAGAAAGGAAAATCGGAGGATCTTCCATTCCATGTTCAAACTATTGCAAGTGCGACTGATATTTCCACCGCATGAAAAATTTAGTAAAAATTAAATTAAATAGAAAATATTTTTTATTTTTTAGGTTTTGGTTTGATTGATGGACTGGGGCTTCTGATTCGGGGGACTTGAGGTGATGATCATGACGAATTTGGCTTTGTTTTGGGGGTTCACGTGATTCCTCGGTACGACCACTGTGTTGCGTATATATATGTGTGTGTGTTAGCAATATTGCTAGACAAGTTCTAGCTACTTGGTTCTCGACAATATTTTGTTGGGAGTTTAAATATTATTATTATTATTATTATTATTATTATTATTATTTAATTCATGCCAATTCCTAAGATATCAAGTCCATGTCATTGAGAAATTATCAATTATTAGGCAATGCAATACATGTAGTCGCAACTCATATACACGGAAAGTATGTCACTTACGATTTCGTACAATGCCATCCGAGTATATGCACGTTGAGATCCATTTATTGCATATTAATATTAGTTTTCCGGAGTAGCTATATGTGAGTGTCACAAATATTTCATTGTGAATTTCTTTTCGGTTACAATAATAATATAGAAATCATAAATATATAATAAAGTGACATGAGTAGTTTTATATGAGTATCGAATTTGAAATCTCTTAGTTACTAGAAGAGAGTGTATGTCACTACGCTACACTCTCTTTTGATATAGTTGAATTAGGACTAATAATTAAGCTAGGGTCTTATGTTTGTCCAATTTTCCTATTGGTAACGGTTCATTTTTACTTGATCAAGGTAATCAAGCACACATTCAATCGCTAGCAAATAATTGGATATATAAAGTAAATTATACTTAAAACATAAAACAATGACATTCATTGTTTCAAATCTACCATAAGTTTCTTTTTACCGTCTTTTAGCTGACATGGCAATCGACTTTTTTTTGTGGGGCCGTGCCACATAACTTGAATATAAAAAAAAATTAAAGAAAATAAAATTTATTTAAAAAATTTTAAAAGAGAAAATTTAAAATAACACTTATTTTAAAAAAAATTAAAGAAAAAAGAAAAAAAAACCAATGTCGAGGGTGAGTGATTGCAAGGAGCACGCTGATGATCTCAACCAAGGGATGTTGGCCACCAATCCCAAGTCGATTTGGGATTTCTCAACCTTGGGGGTAGTGGCCTCACACCCCACGGGTTGCGGTCGTCGACGCAATTTGACATGGCCAACGACCTCAACAAAGAGCATGTTGATCGCTGACGAAGTCACCACCCTGAGATCCAGAGAACCCAAGGTCAATTTGAGATCTCTCAATCTTAGATTGATTGAGGTCATTGGTGTCGTCTAAGGTTGGTGGTGGCCACTACCCCCTTCAATTACCGATCCTCCATTGTTGAGTTTTCCCTGTCCTTCCTTTTTTAAATAAATATTATTTTCTTTCATTTTTCATTTTAAAAATATTTGTTAACTAAAAGATAGTAAAATAAAAGTCATAATAGATTTGAAACTAAAATAAAAATTTATGTTTTCAAAAAATAGCTCGTGATATATTTGATATGATAGTGAAAGTTTATTTTTATAGGTGCAATATACCCGATTACAAATAAACATGTTCAATGATCGCAACCAAATCAAAAGCACACATCAAGATGGAAGCATTACTAAAAGCGGGACCGATTTCTTTGTGTTAACTAGCTTAGTGCCAGTGAATTTTACTCGACACATATCTCGTTTAAAACCCTGAAGAGATACAAGTAGTTCTTGCTTTTATGAGTACGCAATCACGTCAAGATAGATGAGATATCGACGATTCAATTCATATTAAATCTACATATATATGATACGAGGAAACTTTAGTTCCATAACCTGACTGTTTCTTAACATTGCAAAACAATTAAATTAACATTTAAAAGTACATCCCATGATTTAATAGTTTAGAGGGGTTAAGAGACAATCCGATTTAAGGACCGTGAAGTTTTGCTATGATGCGATCGGAGGATCATGCCTGACTACATAATATGATGAGCGCCCCCAATAATTTCTACATGCTTTGCTTTACTTTGCTTTGTTTTTCTTTTTAAAAAATTATGATGAATACATAAGTTAATAGGGGGCGCGTGGAGGGGAAGGGAGGGGGAGGTGCGCGTGGGGATCTAGGGGGTGAGGAACAACTATTCCATTTTCCTTGGGAGGCTGGTAGTGAGTGGCAGCAGGCAGAGATACGGAAACGGACATAACACAAACCCAAGTAATGTCTTTCTCTTTTCTTTTTTTTTTTTTTTTTTTTTTTTTTTCTTTTTTTTTCTTTTTTTTCCTTTTTTTTCTCCAGTTCATTTTATTGAATTTTTGCACAGTAATAATAATATAATAATAATAATAATGATAATGATAATGATAATAATCATAATAATAATAATAATAATAATAATCATAATAATAATAATAATAATAATGATAATGGGATTGGGAGGTCTTTCTTTCTCTCGCTATCATCAGAGTCTCTGGCAGGTGCTGATAGATGAGATGAGAGAGAGGGAGAGGGGGCCGCCTCGTGATCGGAGAATTGCAGATCCATGGAAGACTGTTCCCCTCCCAAAGTCACGTGGGCTCCTTTTGACTGCTCCCCTCCCAGGACCCACATCCCAGCCCTCTCATATTCCTTGACATCTTATTAATTCCTCCAAATTCAATTATTGTTATTTTTGTTGATGAACAAATTCAATTATTGTACCAACAAAAGTGTTAGTTAAGTAGTAAGTAATTAATTCCCGTAAAGAAGAGAATATAAGTTCGAATCTCGGAAAGCGCACTTGTTGGAAAGGAGAATAATCTCTCCACTGAATTAGTTAAATCCCATTGGACTTCTAGATATCATGGTACACATCGAAAAAAAATTCAATTATTGTTGTTAACATATATAATTGATTCAAGCGATATGACACTTATTTTCTTAACTAAAATTTATGATTCGAATTTTGTAATTAAATAAAATCTTTTATCGAGCATTGTTAACTTATCGAAAAAAATTTATTGGGAATTTTTTTCTCCGCAGTAGACCAATTCAACTCAAATTGGAGTAATCAGAATTTATTGGGCTTTTAAATATCAAAGTACACATCGAAAAATACTAATTATTGTTATTTGCCCTTCTATATATTCCTCCCTAAATTTATTATAATAACCATAAAGAAAAAGGGAAAAACAACGTACATCGCTAATCCTAATAAACTGTGAGACATTGTAATCTAATTATATTTGTAAATCCGTATTTTGATCAAGTTTGATTGTATAAGATGTTATTTGGGAACACAATGATAGTTCATGCGTTAATTAGAAGTGACTTATTTTAAAGATATTCTAGAATTCTTACGATTTGCATCTTTCTTTGTCTCTTGGTATGTTGGCGAGATGAACCAGAGCGCCAGCCTTATACTTGACCCTTGCGTACGGCAACTTGACTAGGGCAATGATTCAGGTCTTATTGATGTCCATTGTTAAATTAATCGTGTCATTCTATTATTATATCTGCCTATTATTCGGTCCACATGAGTCATATTTTTCTCGTCACATCTTTATAATCAACTTAGTAGAGAGTCCTCCGCGATGCCGTCATTTGTTTTCACCGTAGATAGCAAAAATGCATAAACATAACTCTTCTCTCACTCGTGCAAATATCATAATACTTACACCTCTTAGGGCTACCTAGACATCTCTCGCAAGTAACCAAATATAGCTCATTGCCATTCAAAGTCCCTCTACCCACAAACATACAGTGCTCTCTCTAGTATATTAAATTTCTCCCACAACTATCAACTTGAATTAATTTAAGCAGTTCGATACTTATTCCGCTTAAGTAAAGTTTCGGATTCGAATTATTTTGAATACAGAAAATCAAAGATGAAAAAATTTTATCCCCTACAGTATCGATCCTGCTTGATTAAATTAATCGGGATCCAATTAGATTTTCAAAAGGAATTTTCACGCAAAAAATAAAATTTTCTCCCACATCTCTCTCTCTCACTCACACATCTCTCTCTCTCACTCACTCTCATCATCTGATCACTCGATCCCGGCCACCCTCATCTCTCTCTCTCTCTCTCTCTCACATCTCTCTCTAAAGAGAGAGAGAAAGAGAGAAGCAATCATGATAATAGTAGCTAAGCATGCAAGTGGGCCCCACCCTCTGCTCGTCGCCTTTACACTCCCATCTCATATCGCATTCCACGACAAAGTCGATTGTCCCTGCATGCTGACTGGTCTTCTCTCCCTCCCCCTCATCCCTTAAATATAAAACCCCACAAACACCCCTCTCTCCATCTCCGTGGCTCCATCGGTGAATCAAAGCCCACATTCAAACTCCCCATTATTGCTCTATCACCCCCCCCCCCCCCCCCCCCCCCCCCCCCCCCTCCACATTCATCCTCTTTAAGCCCTAATCACCCACATTATTGCTCCATCCTCCCAACCACATTGCTATAGTATCAGCAGCTCATCAGTTCGATTCGACACCGATATCGATAGGAGGGTAGGGGGTTGATTCGTACATCCATATCTGAGACGCGATGCATCGCTGCGAGAGCTCGAATAACATGGTTGGGCCGGGGTCGTGCTCGTGCGGGGGGTACCACCACGCCCAGTCGAGCCCGCTCTCCGTGCTCTACCCGGACCCGTATTCGTACCCGAACCCTTACCCTTACTCGTACTCCTTGGCCTCGGGCTCAGCCTCCGTCGACTGCACTCTCTCGCTGGGGACGCCTTCGACCCGGCTCAGCGAGGACGTCGATGACAGCAGCAGGAGGAGTCGTGGCAGCGGCCAAGAGCGGCGGTCGTCGATTTCTAACTTCTGCTGGGACATTCTCCAGACCACCAAGCACGGGGCGCCTTCTTCCGGGTCCCAGAGTAACAAGTCCGCTGGCCGAGGAAACAGTAGCGGCGGGGATCCACTCCTCGCCCGCCGATGCGCCAACTGCGACACCACCTCTACTCCGCTATGGAGGAATGGTCCTCGTGGCCCCAAGGTATACAAAACATCAACGCTAACTAGCCGTGTATGAATGTGTGTACATATGCATGTTTCCGTGTATGCAAATATAAACATTAATTTGGTTCTCATGCAAATATCAACCGATTCATCCAGCGGTAAGCTCTATTAGAAAGGGGATTTGATGAAAGTAAAAGGAAATAAAATTCACGGCTAAAATCTTAGGTAAAAAAAAAAAAAAGGAAAAAGAAATCCAAGCCAAAATGGTTTTATCCACAGTAAAATACATACATTTATACGAGTGTATTTGTCGATTTCATTTTGGGATGTTTTCAAATTTCTACGTAAACATAACCCAAGAGTCTAAATTTACTGGTGAAGACTCAAGATTCTTTTCAAATTACTTTTGTTTGGTTAAATAGTGTCTCCCAAATTTCAACTTGGCCTCTCAAGCATTTGGATTAATTCATTTTGCAAAACATGAAATCAATGAAACAATACAGGATCGATCCTTCCTTTGATGCGTGTGAGAAATTTTCTTTTTTCTTTTAATGAAACTACTGAAATGCTCGGCCTATGTGCTGGGCGTCATTCCACTTAAACGTCTTATACCTGGAAAAAATTCCACTCTAACGTCCGCTTGACCTCGGCCATTTTTATTTTCCCCCCTGTTGATATGTGTTGGTCCCAACAAAATATTAGATATGCTAGTGAAAAGTACATGAATTGAAGTATTGATCTTCCAACATTTGTGTCGGTTTTATTGCTTAGTATTTATTTGGCAATTATTGACCTTAACAAATTTTATTGCAGTCTCTTTGCAATGCGTGCGGAATCCGATTCAAGAAAGAGGAGCGGAGGGCCACAGCAGCCGCTGCCTCAGCCAGCAGCATGGATGCGCAGTCCGCAATGTTTAGCCACGGCCAGTACGGTTCGTGGGCAGCAGCTGCAGCCGCGCAGCCCCACCACCAGAAGCTCCCTTCGTGCCTTGGCACAGAGTTTAGGTTCATGGAGGACGAAGCTCAAAACCACTCTGATAACGGGATCTCTTTCCTCTCATGGCGCCTCAACGTGACGGACCGACCTAGCGGCCTCATCCATGACTTCACGAGATGAGCAAGACAAAAGAAGACAAAAAACCGAAACCGAATTCATCAAAATGTTACAAAAGATATATAATGTGTCGATCACCAAAATTATCGTATTAAGTTCAAAATGTGATGAAGAGGGGAAGTGACTGAGATGTTTGTCTTTGTGGTGGTGATGATGATGGTGATAGTTAAGGTGGTCGTAGTCAAATTCTTTTGTTTCTTTTTTTTTTCTTTTTTGTTTTTCCACTTTTTGTTTTTTTTTGTTTTTGCTTTTTTTGTTTGTCTCCTTCAGCAAATCTGAATCACAAGATGAAGTGAAAACGGGATAATTCTATGATCTTTTATTAGTCGACTTTAGCTTTTCTTCCCTTTCAGTTATGTAAGCCCCACCCTTTTCCGTTAGATCGCTTTCCCTCCTGTCCTGATGAGTAGTCAAAGTTACAAATATATATTTTATATATACACACTTGCTTAAATATACATAAATATATATATTTCATTGCACAAACATAATACATTCAGACATATTGAGAGAGGTGTATCAGGTGGAACACTTGACTCATGAATGACTTATTTAAACATAATTAGAGACGACACATATATAATATTTGGCCAATACAGGACAGGGAAAAATTTTAAATTGACCTAATATAAACATTATAGGTTAATTTACATTTTGCTTCCAATTATTAGACATAACGAGAAATTAGAAAGTTTAATTGAGTTCCACTTTCTAATAATAGCAGTCAAATAGATCACATGATACGTAGAGTTCTTGCAGTAGTCAAATCCATTATGCACAAACAAATTAAGATTTTGGAATTATACTTATAATATATTTGATGCATGCGACGAGCTTCACCATTTATATGATATGATAACATAATACATATGTCGTTCCGTTCCTCGAATAAATTCTAACTCTTCGAATTAATCAAAAACACTTAATAAAAATATAAAAATGAAAAAAATGACAAAGATAATGAACATTGGACTAATAATAACATCCAATAATTTCATATAATGTAACGACAATCAACCAACTGAGGTTTTCATCAGATTTTCTTTTTTCCACTTTTATCATGTTAGAAACTAAAGTTTAGCCATACCTGGAACTGGAAGAGAGAGAGACATTAGGGTTACATGTTTTCCTTTTTTTGCTTTTTTTTTCCACCGAAACTTAAATATATATAATATTAAGGAGTGTATGTCTGTGTGTGTATGCACATATATAATAAATGTTGTTTGTATGAATTTTACTGAAACCCACAACTGAGATGATGTTGAAGGTTCAATGGCACTACATAGAGTTCTGATGCTGGCGCACATCGATCGTCCAATCGGAATTGCTAATCAAAATTGTTCCCAAGCTTTTTTTTTCCCCTTTTCCTGATCTGAATTCTGATGATGATGTCTGAGCAGTACAAAATTCACTGTAGATAGGGGGCAGAAGTACGTTGAAAATATTAATGAAGCCCTCCTCCCTTGTCCTTATTCGGTTCCAAATTGACCGAGTCAGAGAGAGAGAGAGACAGAGAGAGAGAGAGATAGCAAGAGAAAAGACACCCTCGTTTGTCCCTCTGAGGTTTTTGATCATTAAATTAATCCAATTTTCTCAAACAGAATATCAGTGTCTAGTTTAATCATCTGACATCATGCATTGCATGCATGGATCAACGACATATGAATTTGTAAATTAATTAAATAATTTCATGGTCGTCCATCGTCTGGAATTTCTAAATGGATCCAGTACTATATTTATATATATTATGTTTGATATTGAACCCTATATATAGATAGATTGACATAAGGTCTTTTTTTTTTCCCTGATGGACCGACATAGAACTTGATGAGTTGTCTTAGAATATATAATCCAACTTACCTTTAATCTCTACGTTATGAATATCTTTAACATCCGTTTTACTGGCGAATTGGCTACGCTCTGACTGATCTGCCTAACATCGCATATATACAGAGAATTAAGACTGGTATTCATGATGCATGGTTATATTGACTCGTTAGAATTGGTTCCCCCTTACTCATTCCTGCCTATATGTTTCAGTATAATGTTGGCAGCTAGCCTATCCTTAGAAAGGGTTGTAATTAATTCAAGTTGCACCTTGCTGGGTGCATTGTCAAATTCCAGAGTAGTAGACACGAACGGGAAATATCTTATACGTCCATTGTATACTACATTTGCGGTATGACATGGATGGAACGAACAACGGAAAAGATTGAACGAGGACTTTCACTCCCAAAAAAAAAAAAAATTGAACCAGAATGGCTGTGTGAAAGGGCTGGGCTTTACTTGTGTGAAAGCCCATTTGGATCTTTGCCTGCAGAACATGGGCCTTTCATTGGAGGTTCCGAAACTTTTCATTCAGCTAGGACATGGGCCATGTGTCAAATATCAAAATTTTAGCTTTTTTATTTTTATTTTTTGACATTATTTTATAATATCATGTAAGACTTATTTATATATATATATATAATTTATTTAACTAAATATAAAAGTTTTATTTCCAATCGGTACTGCAACTCAAGTAGTTTTTATCGTAATGTTGGAAATATTCTAATTCTTTTTTTTTTGTTAAATGCAAGGTTGCTCCAGCTTATTAACAATCCCTGCTTGGGTTGGTTATGGTCGCGATATGCTTTGAATGTTTTTTGAATACCATCTACAATTGAACGGGTTCTCAATGATGATGTATAAACGTGACATTGGAAATATCGTAATTCTTTTTTTGGTTAAATGCATAGTTACTCCAGCATATTAACAATCCTCGCTTGGATTGGTCGTGGTTATGAAATGCTTTAAATGAATTTTGAATACCACTTACTATTAATGGGTTCTCAATGCTGATTTTTAAACTGATTCAAATAAGGATTTTTTGTCCAACTAAACTTTTGTTTATTTATGCATTTGTGCCTTTTTATATTCATTCCATACACTATTAAGATGGATTTTGATCTTTTCTCGCATTCACATATGCTTTTCGAGATAAGATTAATATTGGAATTTTCAATTAAATTTGTACTTAGTAAAAATTACTATAATTATAATATTTTATATTTACAGATATGTTGTATTATTATAATATGGTGCATCTATTCAACACTGTAATGCACCCCATATATTTTTTTACTTTTTATACTAAATAAAAGGATTCTCATAATATTTGAGTACATCCTAATCTGATATTATGTGCCAAAAAGGTATTGGGATCAAATGAAATATATTGCATCTACCAAAAAATATATTGCAGTAAGGATAAGCTATAGTGGTGACACATAAAAAAAGGAGATAATTAATGTATAGAAATTAGCTTGAATTATATGCTAATACATATTACAAATAGATATGAATTAATATTTTAATTTTTATAAAATTAATTATATCTCTAACATATATATAATTCTCTCCTAATTTTTATGTAGATATTATTTAATGACCATCTTTAATATTTTACTAAACTTTTACCTTTTATATTTTTCTTATCATATTATCTAACTAAATTTGTCATTTTTTTCGCCATGTCTATGTGTTCATTAAAAAATTAAGGCAATTTCAAATTGAGTGTTATATCAATTTTTAAATAAGTAACACGATATTAATTTGTTAATATTTTATACTTTTCGATATTACAAATATTATTTCTCGCACTCTATCGTATGAAAATATTGTTGATTGGAAACCTTTTTGAAGACCAGCTGCATCACGCGGCCCTATCCTAGTTTATATTAAAGCTGGTCCTGCCTGTATAAAATTGATAATTTGTCGAAGAAAATATTGTGTAAACTCTTTTGGTATTCGTGTTAAGGCGCTAGACATGTGCTCGTGGTCTTAAAAGACTTGGCTGATAGTGTAAGAATTTCATATACTAAAACCAACTAATTTAAAAGGTTAATTCGTTAGACACGCTGTGAAATATGTATTTATTATTTGATACCCCTCAGTCATGGTTTGAATTGATTTAGAAGGCTCATTTGCATGGAATTAATTAAATACAGGGCAAACGAGCGTGTGATATATCGAATATGCGTTGTCATACTGTTTACACTCATTTTTTGCATTTCACGATAAATGTGGAATTAAACGTGTAAAAGTCCACGAGGAGCGACCCACGATCGAAGCTCCGCCAAGCCCACATGACTTGGACCAAGAATCTGGGATCAAGAATGGAGGAGATAGCAGCCTACACCTAACGGCCAATGTTATGTCAAGCTAGAGGCCCGCGGCAATATTCTATTTGGCTTGCCGATGGCATGGATTTGGCGGCAAAGGTTGGAAATAAGTTGTCGCCTAATTAGCTAAGGAAATGCATGTGGAAGAGCTTGCGGGTAGATTCGTAAGAGGACGAACGATGAGATGGCTTTCCATATTGCTGGAGTTGGTATTCATGGTAAGGTTTCCCTCTCTTTGTGGAATAATTCATTCTTCATATGTAAGAGAAGGCTCCATGATGGGAAGCGACAATCAGCATATATGGACGTGAATAAGGAATATATTTTTTCCTTGCGTTTTCTTTGATAAAATAAGGAATAATTGGGGAATTTTATTCTCCAACAATATTAGGCTTATTTCTTTCTTTCGTTAGACTACGTTAGCTAGGCAATAAGATGTAAAGTATTTTTCTAGTTGTTGTAAAAAATAAAAACAGGTCCATATGAACAAGAGAGGGAGTATGGTGGATTTCCTTACTCTAACCCACATCCTTCCTTCCTTTCTTAAAACAATATTAATTTAAAATTTTTATTAATATAAATATAATAATTTTTTTTGTGCGTACCACTTGCCATTTAAAAACCGAACGGATTTGACTAATCTAAATTCGAGAGATATTGGTCTACAATTGTGGGTCATCTTCAATCACAAAACTCACACCTGAAATATTGTTTAAAGAGGTGGAAAATAGGGTGAAAGTTTGCACTCTCACCTATCCTTTTTTTAATTTATTAATTTAAAATTTTTAAATAACATCACTAAATAAAATTTAAAAATTTGTCAATTAACTTGAAGAATGACAACCATACAACAAAGTAGAATTGGCATGAATGGACTAATATCTTTAACTAGTTTTTTTACTCGCGCGCTGTGCGGGAGCCTTCTTTTACTTATTTTGGCTAATTTTTTGTAAAAAAAATTAGAAAATGTAATTAAATGACGACATAGATTTTAATTATTGATATTTTATAAATCATATTGACAATTTTATTACTTTCCAAAAATCTACAACCATGTTCTACCCCTATTGGGTCTCCTTTTAAATAGAGAATGTAAATTGACAATATATATTCTCTACATCATTTCATCATCCATGCTTCTTCTAGTCTGTATGGATGTTCAAGGAACAAAATAGGATTTGGAGAATAATTCTCCCATAATAATATCTCGGTGTACATGTACTATATTTAATAAGAAGAATGAGTGATTCCCCCTACGTTCTGTTCAAATGAAAACCTCTTGACAAAGAAATAAAAGCATTAAATGGAGAGGTTTTTGATAAAGAAATAAAAACAACCAATGAAGAGATTTGAGGTGGGAGAAGGAAATAATAAAATATTGAAAATTTTCATTCACTCATACATGCAACGTTTCTCCTTCGATTTTGACTTTCCTTTGAGGATTTTGATTGTTGACATTCCTTAATCAGAGAATTTGATTGCAACGGTGATTCTTCAATTAAGGCTTTCTTTGATTCGGTCTCGCAACGGACAGAAGGAATTACAGTCATAATTTCAATTAATATCTTAAATTAAGTTCATGAATATTAATAGAATAATCTTTAAATATTACATCATCATAGAGAATATCCAAGCTTCTAATAGGTAAAGAAGCTTACACGGTATCTGCTTCCTTTTGTCCAACATTATTATGTTCACGTCCCTAATTAACCATGGATCCACCCGCTGATTAAATCATTAAAGTCTGAGTATTAAAATTCATCTGAAACTCCAAAGGATATGCATATTTAGAAAACTACAAGCATACCTTCCTGCATACTCTTCTGTTGGAACAACATTTGCACAATAGTTACTGTGGCTTGGACCTTTGGTGTTATACTCACTGATTCATTACTGACATAAAATATAATTGGCTCCCAACGTGTATCCTGATGTATAAGAGTTTTCCATGAACAATTGCCATTCGGGATGTTTTAATGCCTAATCAAGTATTTTAGAAAGAAAAAAGTAATTAACATGTCAACTGAAAAAAGGAAGGTCACAACAACATTCCTCAACCGCCGAACATTCTATCCCATATTAAGCTCGATAGAGCTTCATCATATAAATCAAACACCCAAGAACAACCATCAGATGACTTGACAGTGCACGGACGTCGTGCTCGCTCACAGATCGACACATTCAAGCATATCAATTTGTGTGAAAGACTCCATCAGGTCCCTCAGCCAACCAATTTCGAAGCAGAGATCCAACGAACACTGAAACTAAAACAACCCCACAATCTCTGTTTCAAAATAAATCAATCTATGTAGAGAATGATATGATGGCCATATCAGTCAGTGGCGGTTGTGGTCGGCTTGGATGGGAGGGTAAAGCAGAACATGGTGGCGATCACAATGCCGACCACGAAGCAAAGCAAACACAACTTGGAGCATATAATGGAACGGGCGGGTAATGGCTTGTCAGGCTCCGCCAATTAAAAGTCTAGCACGTAATGCATGTCACAGCCCTGGCTATTCTGATCCCCTATAATTCTGATCCTTCTCTCGTTCTTTGAGATCAAATGGAAATGTAATGTCACAAATAAGAGAGGAATAATGAATATTAATTTATTTCCATATGAAAATGGGGAGAATAAATTGCTCTAATATTGAAGACTAATTTATTTCCTTATGAAAAACCAGCGAAATAAAATTCCTTTTATTGCAATAGATATTTCCATATAAATGCATTCGAACTGACTTTCAATGAGGAGCCAAGAAATGAGTGAAAAAGTTGATGTGACAAGTTATTATCGAACAAATATAGGTTTCTTGTTATTCGAGCCTTCAGGAGCCATAATTAATATAATATAAATAGATGAGAGTGAAGCATACTGGATATCCTTATAATTAATTGTACATTTATGTAGTCATTATACTTATAAAAGTTAATTGGATGACGAAAATATAAATATATATAAGATCAAAATTAAGATATTAGTTGAAAAAGATATTGTTACATATATAGTACTTAAAAATCAAATATGTGCACTACACGGACCATTAACTAGTTGTCTTTGTACTCAAAAGCTAAACTTCAAATTACACTAAGCTAATTGTCATCTCATTTAATTCATTATTATTTGAGTTATTTCCTTTTGGGAGCCAGCTCGTGCCAATTGATTCTATTGGCCTTTATTTTTCTTTTTTCTGGTCAAGGGAACAAGTTCTATCTCGAGTTTGTAAACTAAGCACTCATAAACTGATGGAAAAAGGCAAAATATATAAATATAATAAATTGATAACGAAATAATAAATGACATGTGCTTGAGAACATGAAGCACGAGCATATTGGAAATTGTA
Organism: Punica granatum; assembly: GCF_007655135.1. NCBI lineage: Eukaryota > Viridiplantae > Streptophyta > Magnoliopsida > Myrtales > Lythraceae > Punica > Punica granatum. The sequence continues at coordinate 6,807,310 of NC_045129.1, forward strand.
AAGTAGAAATATATATATATATATATATATATATAATCATCTATATTTGTAGCTATAATTAAAGAGGAGTAAACTAACATTTTAGTCCCTAACGTTTGGACCGGCCATCAATTCCGTCCTCAACGTTTCATGGCCATCAAATACACCCTGAACGTTAGCCTTATGTCCGCCAATTTGGCCCTTGCCGTCAACTCACCGTTAATTAAATACTAAAAATAAAAGAAAATACAATTTTTTTTTGGAAAAATTCAAACCAGATGGGGGCCAATCTAAATCAGATAATAGATGTTTAGGAGCTGCACATCGGAGATATACAATATTCGAGGAAGTGAGCTCGAGTTTCACGCCATAGCAGAATTTGTACCAAGCTTGGCCTTGCCGTTGGAATGCATCTGTTTTGGAACCCAACTTCACACGCGCCATTGTCAATTCTTGGAAACGAGCCAGCAGACAAAACAACAGCATGAGCTCACACAAGTCGAGAAAGAAGACTTTGGAGATCAACCCCGACAATGGCACGTAAGGATGAACATCGATGAGGATGCAGGGGAGGCTAATGTGGACATGCCACATCAGGGTTTCGAGCATGGGGAGGAAGTCGGGTGAAGACGGAGACATCCAGATCCGAACCCGATCATTCAAATCGGCTCGTGAAACCCGAAAGATCCCACCCCAAATCGGTTCGATTCGGTTCGGGTCCGGATGCATCCTCCTTCACCCGACTCCCTCCTCATGCCCGAAACCCTAGCGTTGCTCCTCTCCTTCACGCAACTCAGCGCCACCCCTGCTTGTATACCCATTGAGAAACGGCCGAGACATATCAGATCTATACCTTAGCGGCGCCCCACCAACAAACGGCCCGGGGGAATCCGGAATCAATCTTGCTAAATTCCTCCACCCAAAATCAATTGGTTTGTTCGATTTTGGGGAATTTGGGAAATTAGGGTTCATCGTCTGAATTGGGGAAGGAAGGGAATCTGGAATCCAATTTTGTTCGTGTAATGTCAGGAGCTTGGAGGTTTCAGTAGAGGAAGTTGAAGTGAAGATGCTCGACAGAGGTTCCCAGTGGAGCTGTGCTCAAAGGGCTAGAGGAGAGACAGTGCCGCATCTCAAAATGGAGGAAGTCGTCGGAGCGGTAAGGAAGGAAGGCCGCATCGGGGTCTGAGCTCAGGGAGGCTTGCGAGTTCGTATCGTCCTTGCCACGAGCAACGGAGGGAGGAGGAGCTAAGCTGGGGTGGTCTCGGTGGCCCGCTGATCGGAAAATGCTTTTGAGGGTAGCGACAACTTGAGGAAGGGAAGGAGGAGGAGATGGAGGGGTCTGTCTGTTTGGCTCCTTGCACCGAAGACGATGAATTTGGTCCTCCTCTTGAGGTAGCGGCCAAGCCTCCTCCCTCCTTGGCGTTTTTTTCAGATTTACAAAAGAGAGTTGTACCTCTAATTTTTTATTAAAAAATATAATTTTTTATTAGCATTTAATTAGCACAGTTAACGGTAAGTTGATGGAAGGGCCAAATTGATGGAGAGAAGGCCAACGTTCCGGGTGTATTTGATGGCCATAAAACGCTGAGGACGAAATTGATGGCCGAACCAAACGTTAGGGACTAAAATGTTAGTTTACTCATTAAAGAGGGGAATGCCCCCTTTGAATGTAATTACTTTATCGCAGTTTGTAATAGATGCTTCCATCTTTTTCTGGAGAGCTCTTCTCTCTCTCTCTCTCTCTCTCCTTCTTCTTCTTCTTTTCTTGTTTTTTTGGGTAAGTGTTCTTCTTATTGATTCTAGTAATTAAATGAAACGAACAACCGATTTGTTTATAAATAAAATTTATATATCTGAATTGATCAAATCCATAAGTTGTAATATTGGACATATTAATTAAACAGTAATTGCATTTCCTCTGAAAAGTCTCGGAGGAAAAACCACTGAACATCCCTGCCTCTATAACTGCCCCGGTTTGTCTGCATATTACAAACTTGCCCTCTGTGAGTGATTCGGCTGAGCCGAATCGGAGGAAATAGCATTTGTCTTAATTATATGATCTAATTTCAAAGGTACAGAAGCCACATATTATATAGTATACTCTGACAAATTAGCATATCTAATTGTAAAATATTGAGTGATTAGGTAACATATTCATTGATGATCTACACATTTCCCATAATTTGCGCTTTGATCGAGCAACCAGGACCTGTCATCATGCCGATAAGCTATAATGAATATTAATAATATCTTTATCCAATTAATATAGCTAGATTAAATTTAAAAACATTACTCAAAAGAAATTAGTTTGAAATTTCATATAGTATGAAAGCATTACAATCTCAAGCTAGCCAGCACACAAAGTTTGATCAATTATCATGTCTTGTGAAACCCTATAATTTTTTTCCCTAAATTAAAATACTATCCGTGAACATAGAAAACCAACCTAATCATTTCCAGATATGCTCCCAACTTTTCAAAAAAAAAAAACTCCCACAAACTAGCTAGTTTTTTTTTTTAAGGGAGGCTCATTGGTATCTTAAAATAAAAAAATAATCCTAATAACTAGCTAATGAAGGAGCACAAATAGTCTCATTGAATATCGAATCCAGAGCATATTGATTATCAAGGTAGAGTGTGTGTCACTGCGTTACACCTTTTTTTGATAGTTAGGTTTTTTTTTATTATTTAAGAATATAATGTGTATATATATACTAGTAGGGATGCACGTGCAATGCACAGAGAAATTAATAAATAAAATCATGCACATTATATATATGATGAAAAACATATATTACTTGCTTCATAGTTAAATTCTACTTCAATTAAATACAATCATTATAAAACATTTGAAAATTTTGACAATTCAATATCTTTATTAAAATGCATGATATATTATTCGATTGACCCTTATTATGCCATTATATTAATGCATCTTATCCATGATATTATTGGCTTATTCAAGTTCCATAAGTAATAATTTCTATTTAAATACTTTATAAATCGACCTATAAGATTGAATTAAGAACAATTATATTATATTATATTATTATCACTTACTTCACGGTTAAGTGATGTCTATATTAATTTATTCACATTTTATTAAAAAATAAAAGAAAACCTCGAGAGTATTAAAAAGAATATACTCTCTACGAGAACTTCCGAAATATTTTCGGTTTATATATAATATAATATTACACTTTATTATTATTTTATGATATTATTATTATTATTATTATTATTATTATTATTTCATGGTTAAGTAATGTCTATATTTACATTAATTTATTTGTATTTTAAAAAAATAAAAGAGAAACTCAAGAATATGAAAAACGAACATATTCTTCGAGAGAACTTCCGAATCCAATTTAGATATAGAAAATATAGAATATAAATATAGATATAAATATAGATATATAAATATAGATATAGATATATAGATATGTAGGCCTAAATTGTGCTCCACTTGTGTGAATACATAATTATATTTTCAGATTTACTAGGGTTGTATTTCCTTCTGCAACATGCTCTTAAATAATTCAATACAGCCTCCGCATATAAAAAAAAACCCACATGCATGTTAATAAATTAACGTCATACCTAGCAAAACATCGTACTTCTTCCACTTTTAACGTTTTTCTTTTTTCTATTTCCTTATTTTCCCTGGATGACATCATTAAAAAAATCAACCGACTGTTTCATCGCTGATCCGACATGTTCATGTTTCTAATGCTTAATGGACCGCAAATAACTTTATTAGTAATTAATATAACAACTAGCAGGTCTTTTTTCTTTTTGTTTTTTTCTTCTTACTGTCAACTTGCCACAAGGCCCCCAACCCCCGAATCACCTCCAATTATAAAACACAGAATGCGATTGTCTCTACCCTTCCTTCTCCCCTCTCAGTCTATTTGCTTGTATCCATCTTCATTACAAGCTAATAGTTCATTAGGAATGGTCACTACCATGGAATCGGAGCTGGTTTCCTCATCGGATTCGAGGACATGGACCACAGAGCAGAACAAACTGTTTGAGAACGCCCTAGCGGTTCACGATCGGGAGACTCCCAATAGATGGCAGGACATCGCAAAGGCAGTTGGCGGTACATCGGTCAATGAAGTAAAGAGGTGGTATGAGATTCTCCAACGGGATATCGAGCTCATCGAGTCGGACAAGATTCCCATTCCGAAGTACAGGACCAGTAGTGAAAGCAAACTTTGATATAAAGAAGAGTAAGCAAACTTTGATATGTGATCTCGATGCACAAATTGTATCTGGAATTTCTATTTATGATGGATCTGGTTTCTTTATGTAGCAATTATATACTCATCTAGCTCAGAAGTAGGGATATAATAACTAGCAGCTTTTACATTGCAAACATCGGGATCCAGTAGAAATGAATCGTGAATTGATTCACAATCTGAGCAAATGGCTGATTTGCACACTAATATTCAGTCTTTGTTTTGCAAAATAATCAGGTTGATAGCTAAATTAATTTGTCACTCAATCCGTTAAGGTTATTTATTGATAATTGTCACCTATATTAATTCACATTCATAATATTTGTTTTTGATGATTTCCTTAGTCTGATTTTGTTAGTTTTCTCATCATGAAGATTTGAGCATTCATGTCCGATGTCAAAGTAGAAGAAAGCAAAATTAAAGCATACGCATGGAGAAATACGAGTATCTTTATTTTCCCGATCAAGGAAAGACAGAGGATCAGTAGGCTCAAGACCTTTCGGATAATTGAGCATTTTTAAGTCTCTTTATTCCTTTTCTTTTCGATCATAAGTGAGAGTCCGTATGTAATCCTAATGTTTCATGCTCTCTTTATTGCAATATGTTGTATCAGTTTTCTTTAGTTTTTAATTTGCTTTTGTTAATGAATTAGGCTAATTTTTACCACCATACAATAATATTATGTACCAAGTCTCAAAATACCACTCGGATATCATATTATCGCAGCCTCTCCAAATTTTTAGTCAATATTACTTTCTGATCTCAGCTGTATTGATCGATTAGATCTTGACCGGTCTCAATGAACTTTAGATGAGCCCGAATTGGTAAATTATTACAAAGATTTTCATTCAATGGGTCGATATGCGTTCATAACCAAAAGCATAAGAAATAAAAGTAAAAATTTAAGGGGTGGAAAAAAAAGAAAGGTCCCACCGAGATTTGAACTCGGGTTACTGGATTCAGAGTCCAATGTCCTAACCACTAGACCATGGGACCAATCGCTGAACGTGTTCTTGACTTTTAAATCATAGACTGAGGTTTTCCCTTATCAATATCGCCACTTCAATTTTTACTGTAGTTGGGCAACATGATTTCTCTGTTAGAAACTTATAGAATTCTGAATTTCTGTGCGAGGTTGAGACATGAGAATTAAGGAATAACTTTGCTTACATCCATTTTCCGTAATTAGTAGAGATTGCCGAGTTTGTAATGTATGTTCGGTGATTACGATAATTTTTTTCAGCTTTTGGGATGTGTTGATTCGGATTTGAAGAGACAGACCGCAAACGTCATTATGCGGGCTTAATCGGATTGGGGCCAAGTAATAGAAGAAGGTCCAAGACTTTCACGGAATTAGGTCCAATTGAAGAGAGCTCAAGAATGAGGAGCTTAATTAGGAGCAATATATACATACATATGTGCTTGGACGTGCACATTCAACAGAGGCGGTGGAGGATTTATTTTCTATGGCAGCCGGTATTCTTGTGGCGCAAGCACTCAATATTCTCGTGTTATCTCGTGTTATGTTTGATTTTAGAAAGTCGAATGAGTCGGATAGTCCTCCGATTTTATTAGATATATTATATTTTAATAATTTAGGTAGACTATATAGTCTATTTCCTATTCGAAAATTATTCTGAAATGGTATATTATAGGCGTATCTTATTTAGATAGATTTTCTAGTATAAATGTCTATAAATACGTCATTCGGAGTTTATTATGCTTTCTCTATCTTTTTTTTTCTAGCACTTTATTTTCATCGCACTTACATTATCGCACCTTCAATACCTTCAATATCTATCTTTCTAGCACTTTAATACCATGTAGTTTTAATCCCTTGCAACCGCTGATCACTCGGCACCTATCCTTCTACACCTTTTCGAGCTTCCGAGCAAGGAACAGGCTTCTACCCGAGCTTAGGTTTCCGCACCTAGGTGCGGCTTCTCTTGGCTTTACGAGACTGAGATCCACGCGCTACGAGTCTTCCCGAGTTCGTGTTGCATCATTCTTAGTACCGGCTTTCGGGTTGTCTATTCCATCGAGTTCAGGGTTCCGGCCTAAGACTCATATCTTTCGGCTTGCTAAATAGCCGAGACCCACTCTCAACACGGCCTTATTAGCCGTGTCTTGTTTCTCTTGATGGATAGTAGCACGAAGAAACAGTGGAGAATCCATAGTAGCTAAATCCCCATGTCGCGAGCTCGTCTGAGGCGCATTCAACCGTCTACTTATTCTAATCGAAATCCAGCTGCCGTTAAGTCCCACGAACTCTAGAGACCATGGTACAACGCTCTGTATCGATGGGGCCAAGGTGTTGCGTCGGTAATTTTCTTGGGACAGCGCTTTGACATGCCTGGTTTTCTTATTATCTACCCATCGGCGATTTTCGACATGATAAACAAACTTCAATGCCAAAAATGATCGGATATGCAATAGAAAAGGGAATGCGCACGTAATTTATCGTTCTAATCAAGCTTGTATTAGTGTATGCAAAGACCTTCCTGATCTTTTTTTCACCTTAATCTTTTGATGTCCGGATCCGCACAATGCATGAGTGTTAATTGTTAACTGGCAAGGTACTTATTTGTTGGATGATAAGCTAAAAAGAAATATCAGTGGAAACTATCTATCTCTTCATAAGGCTGACAATATTGCGTTGGTTAACAGGATTAACAGGCGAAGAGCGTATTATTATCTATCGTTCTAACCATGTCTTGATTTGACATCTGCCATATAGAGAGGAAGAACCAATTGCATTGCTACAAACTAGTAATAATTATGGCAACTATTTAAGTCATTAACACCCACTACTCATTTGATGAAATGTGGTGGTTGTTTTTTTTTAATACTCCGTGACGAGTTAGGATGGCTGATATTTGTTTAATTACCTATATTTACTAATTCAACAATTTCCATATTAGTCATTCACAATCGATAATATTCCAGTGTTATCGAATGCATTTATAGAAACATATATGATCGATAGATAATATTAATATCAAGATATGGATTGAGTAATTCAGTGCACATACAGGTATTGTACATTTTCTTTCTTCCCCTCAAAAGACAGACAAACTAAAGAGGTAAACTGGCTGGTAAGGAATTTATCTCTTTCAAACCCAGGGGCAGATGGTCTCTCATGGGCTCTTATCTTCGGTGTTAGCTGTTGAATGTTTTGGAAATGGCGTAATCAGTCGTTATTCGACTCTCAATTCTTGCGCCGGTCTGATTTTTAAAACAGCCAGCAGCTTTGCCTCGGCGTTCCAAACTGATGGCCATAGTTCCTCGGCTGTGCAGAGGACATGGAAGAAATGCGGGGTGGCAGAAACCTTATCATGGTTGGTATAAGTTAAATGCTGATGGTGCCGCGAAGGGAAACCCAGGGAAGGCAAGTGCTGGTGGACTTATTTGAGGTCAAGATGGGAGGTGGATCGGAGGTTTTGCCCAGAATGTTGGAGTTACTACGTCGACTGCAGCTGAGTTATGGGCAGTCAAAACGGGACTTGAGCTGGCTTGGGAATTGGGTTTGAGGTAGTTGATTCTTATGGTGGATTCGGAGGTCGTATGTCATTTATAACATTCTAATCGAGGCGAGGCCGGTGGTCATGCAGCTCTAGTCAGTGATATTCTGTCCTTATGCCAACGTAATTGGTTGATTGTGGCAGAGCATGTGTTTAGCGAAGGCAATATGTCCGCGGATTGGCTGACAAATTTTGCGCTAAAGTTTTCTCTAGAAGTTCATAGGCTGGCTAGTTGTCCTCGAGGGCTTGATCTTGTTCTGTTTGGGGACGTTATAGGGGTCACCACCATCCCCATCTTTGTATTGTTTGATTTATTTTAATGCAATTGGGATAAGGCCCCAAATTTACCAAAAAAAAAAAAAAACTGGGAAGGTGAAAAAAATCATGAATGATTCTCTACAAATATTATCTTGAAATGGAGAATCATAGATTAACATCTTTCAAGGATGGCTGATATATCGGTTTTAACTCTTTCTATTCCCATAATTACAGGATTGTTTGAGCTTCTCTGATGACAGTCGTCGTTACTTTTAACCCGGGTTATCATGCAAGGCCTGTTTCTAATTGATTGATATGAATTTGTCTCAGCATCTTATGAAGAACGGTGCGCTAAATTGAACCCCAGACAGGAACTCCGAGGCTCTATCACATATTAGATAGTCCGAGTATCTAAACAGGGATTTTAGAAGTGTTATTGTAACTACTATATGTATGTAATCTTTCATTGAATTGAGGTCACTGTGTTGGTGAAGTTATATCATTCTATGGAATCATTTCAAGAGTAAAGAGATAATCATCTGTTCCATCATGACCTGTTGTTCTAGTGCAGTAGTTTTGGGTGGGATCGCCGCGGAGTTGATGGGACGCAATTGAAAATGGTGAACTTTCCGGGTTTGATTATGGAGAGTGCAACAGTCAGCTACCTGTATTAACCCGCTGTATACGATCGATATTCGAGGAAGGTGAAGATTCACATGGATTGCCAATAGATTCTAATACGTAAGATTCGAATCATACATGTATTTAAAAAATCTTTTTATTTGAAAATCCACCCCTCATACATTGACATTTAATATATTTGATTATGCATCTTCTCGACGGTGGTTAATCACACTCATGAACGAGTTGAATCCGGTTCAACATTAATTCCACAACGTTTAGGGAGTCCCCTGATGTCCAATCATGAAATTATTATTTAATTTATTGAACCAGTTGATTCGGTTCGATTTAATGTCGAATCGGGTTCGACTCATTCACGGACGTGACCGAGTGTCGAGAAATGCTAGTCAAATATATCAAAATTCAAATTATGATAGGTAAATTTTAAGGTAAAAATATTTTGGACAGACGTATTATACGGTTTGGATCTTATCTATTAGGATCTAACGATTCATAAAAAAAATAACCACAATCATTTTTTAAAAGGAATACATTCTTATAAAGTTATAATTATTGGCAATTTATTCTGTATTCAATATTCATGCACTAAATTTCCAAAAATAAAAAATAAAAATTCGCACACTCATTTCTTCAACCGTTATCCACGTCTAATCAGATTGAGAGAATATCACTGGAGAACCTACATGAGAATCAGATCATTCAGACTCAAAATGGAAATTTATTTCCCTATTAATTATTAATCAATTATGCTATCCAATTCAAACATAAATGGCTCCATCTACATGGCCTGAGCTTAAATTCATACAAGACAGAGAGAAACATTCTGCATTTTCTTGATCTTTTATTCCATCCCGTCAAAAGAAAAATAAACCGGAGAGGTCATCAAAAGTATATGAAACGGTCCCTCTCTCTGACGCAGGTGGGCCCCATATCCGACAGCCTCCGCACTCCGTATCGGTGGCTGCCGTCATCACCTCCCTCCACTGGACATCTCATCAGCTAACCACCTGGAAAACAAAACGATAAGCTACCCCGGCGATGTGGCGGAGAGGCTTCGCTAGCGGGGGCGCCGGCGTGAAAGCGGCATTGGAGGGCAGGAAATGGGATGCGGTGGTGATCGGAGCAGGGCACAACGGCCTGACGGCGGCGGCCTACCTCGCCCGCGGGGGCCTGTCGGTGGCAGTCGTGGAGCGGCGACACGTAATCGGGGGGGCCGCCGTGACGGAGGAGATCGTCCCGGGGTTTAGGTTCTCTCGCTGCAGTTACCTGCAGAGCCTCCTTCGGCCGGCCATTATCAGGTACGGTGGCGGCTTGGACTAGGAAATTCTGCAACCTAACAATTTGCATATAGTCCGAGACTCAAGTAAAAAAAATCCTTATTATCCGTTTATATTTTTCGGTGAAAAAAAAAATTTTAATCCGAAATCTTTTCAGTTTCAATTCGTACGCGACATTACTGCATCGAACTTATTTTTTCGAAATAATTATTGTTTTTTCGGTGAATGAAATAATTCTTTTTTTTAATACATGTTAAGCTTTATTTTGAATAAAATAATTCTTTTTTGTTGAAAGAGAGATAACTTAATGAAAATTTACACTAATTTTGCAGCTTTTGCGTGATTTCTTTTCAAACTATCTAGAAAAAAAAAACGACGATTTCACAGAGGAGGATGCCATCACGCCCTCGCTTGGAGCAAGAATTTTACCATTCAACTTTTACCAATAGTCGAAAAAAATGATTTTTTTTTTCGATAAGTTACAAATGATGATTATTTTGTATGATAATGAATGGTAATTTTATTAAAAATTGATAATTTAAATATGATATGAAAATTAATTTATTTAGATTGTAACTTCCATGGCATAATTATTGTTGGGTGACCGTACCATATTTTTCCTAGATCTAGGATGCATAAAATCGGGAAATTCGGAGATAATGACGTTTTCTCAAATTTTCCTCTTTTTCCCGTACTTTTATCCAATTACAGAAAAGGTCCTTTCCTTTTCATCTTTCAAGTTTTTAACCCAAAGTAACTGTAGAGTTGATTTTGGCTCCGCAACGTTTCCCTGGTGGCGGGAAACTCAACGGAAGCCTATCTCCCATGGCTTCTTGCCTGCCTAATGTGTACGTAGTGTCTGCCATTGAAGGGAACTGGAGCTAAAACGCCACGGCTTAAAGCTGTTGAAGCCGAAAGCTGCAGGGTTCACGCCTTGCTCCGACGGGCGCTATCTCCTGCTTGGGTTCGATGAGGAGGAGAACCACCGGGAGATATCCAAATACTCGAGACGCGATGCGGATGCTTACCTGAGGTCGGTTTGATGCTGCTTTTCCACTCTTTCCAGATCATTTTACTGTGCCACTGTAGTTTTCGTGTGTTACTTTTCATTCAAGTGAGGTGTAATGTGATTGTTTCCAGCTAGGAAATTCCTGATCTGGTGAAACTCGGAATTATCAGTTGGGTCCTTAGAGATTATTCGTGTGTGTTGTTTCCGGTTTAAACTCCTCGCATTTGATTGCATACGGAGCGTCAACTTGTTTATGCACGAAGAACAAGCTGATAATTTCGGTTGCATTTGGTTAGTGCCTCGAAGTTGGATCACATTAGCAGAATGGCTATTGAAAGATGAATCCTGTAATGATACCGTGTTGAGAAATAAATTGACTCTAACTTCAAAATTTAGCCGCGAATAGCTGGAGGATTCGAATTGATGTAAATCCAGGACGGGCAAAATTGGCATGAAAGCTGTATGAGGATGACATCGGTCCTTTGGAGGATGCTGGCTTGCGAAGTGGGCAAAGCTGTTAAAAGCAGTTTGTCTATCGTGAGACACTGAAGCATGTCAAAACCAAATGAAAGCGCGGAAATGTACCTGCAATAACAGTTTGAGCTTTGATCAATTGGTTAGACCCTAGTGGCATGATATCATGATCTCCACCAAGGTGATTTATGCAGGATCGCTCTCCATTTTCGGAAAATTATTTGGGTGCAAGTCACTGCTGGTGTTGAAAATTTAAGTGAGTATTTATCATCAGACCTCATTCAAAATGTTTGGTGTGTATTTTTCTTCTGCAGATATGAAAATCAGCTGAACAAGTTCTGCCATATCATGGATTTTCTTTTGGATTCACATCCTCCGGAATCTTCGCCGGGGGTCCTGTCTTTCAAGGATCGGATGAAGGACAAGTTGCAGAATTCTGTTTTTTGGGCTCGTTGCTTGAGGCAGGTGCAGTCCCTGGGGCAGAAGGACTTGGTGTAAGCACATATGCTGCATTGAAACATCACGCATACCTTATTTCATGTAAATGTCAATTCTTTAGAGATTCTTTCTTGTCATAATTAATCGACGTATTTGTTTGTACCTTGACAGGGACTTTGTGGACCTCCTCCTGTCTCCAACATCAAAGATCATGAACAAATGGTTTGAGGTTCACTACTGCCACAAGCACCACTATATTTGCTGTTTTAAGCTTCCTATTGTTGCATGGATGAATTGTTGATGCCAAATTCTTCTTCTTGCTTCTAATTGGTTACCGTGATTTATCTGTATCATCATATGAAATCTGAGGCATAAACACCTTCTCTATTCAAAGCATGCTTCAGAGATTGCTCTTATAATTCTCTCTGATGGCTAAAGCATCTGAGAGCGCAAGTGTTAACATCGTCTGGAGCGGAATGAACTTTCTTCTCTTGGAGCATGCTTGATTCTGAAGGACTTGCCAATCATAAATATACATGCTTTTATTTGAGCTCCAATAGAAGAGTCTTATCACTTATCCTTGAATGATTTTGTCCTTCGTTCTTGGTCCATACAGACAGATATACTGAAGGCAACAATCGCGGGTGATGCTATTATTGGCAGTATGGTAAGATTATGACCGGAGCATATCTGAGACATCATAGTGCATGCTTCTAGCTAATTGGAGGATGAACTTTTTTTTTCTTGGCGTGTATCAGTAGAATGTAGGGAGTGTAAAGATCTCATATTAAAAAAAAAAAATCATCAGAATAACTAAAATGTTCTATAATATAATCATCAAATGCTTTTTTCGAGCCTTGGACCTTATCTTGTTGATCATGCATGTGCGGTTCATGGAACTGTTCCCATGATCTCAATGGTGATACTTTAATGTCCCCAACTTCTGCTAATTCTAAGATTATTAGTTGATTAGTACTATGCCTTTTTATTTGTTTGTTTAGGTAAGTATTGATACAGCTGGTAGCGGATATGTTCTGCTACATCATGTAATGGGTGAAACTGATGGAGAGCGTAATGTCTGGTCGTGAGTATCTGATATGGTTATGAATTTACACACATTTTCATAGAAGTTCTACAATTATGACAGAGAAGGAAATTATGGTTTCTCTGATCTGATAATTGCAGGCATGTTGAAGGCGGTATGGGTTCGGTTTCTTTAGCTATCAGTAATGCTGCCAAGGAAGCAGGGGTTCATATTGTAACAAATGCAGAGGTATATTATATTTGCTGGAATATCAGAGGTATATTGTATCAGTGATTGATGTCTTCATTCGATGGACTTAAATGCTTATGCCTTTCTAATCAGTGGCTGAAATACGTTAAAAATTTAGTGTAATTAGATCTACCAGGGAATCTATATTCCTTTCATCTTCCATTGCCTATGCACTGTAAATGCGAGACCACTTGCATTTGAATATCTTGGGACTCATTCTTGATTGTTAATTATTATCATTCAGGTTTCCCAGCTGGTGACTGAAGAGAATGGCGCAGTAACTGGGGTGGCTAGTTTGTTTCTTATCTGGCACTAAATTTTCAAATTTCCGAAAAGGGATTGTGTGATTTAAGCCAATGATTGCATTTCTAGGTACTTCTTGCGGATGGGACACATGTACGTGCTTCAACTGTTCTATCGAATGCAACCCCTTATAAGACTTTCATGGTAATGCATTCTACATTGTCGTTTGTTTCTCTGTCCTTGCAACATTAAACTTAAGTAACTTTCTCACTTATTGTATAATTCCTTTGGATTTGGAGGGCGAGTGTTTTTTTTTCCTTTTCCTTTTTCTTTTTTGTTAGTTGGAACAAGCCTGAGTGTGCGCTTTTAATGCAGGAGTTTGTCCCTCCGAATCTACTCCCTGATGATTTTGTCAATGCAATTAAGCACTCTGATTACAGTTCGGTGAGGTCCTCCTACCAACATTTCTTCATGTACATGTGCAAAGATATTTTAAACGACTATTTCTTGAGATCACTGCATAAGTTACCAGCACACCATTAATTTTTTTGAAGTTGTACTCTTTAAGCATTCAATTTTTTCGCCTGTGGAAACTAGTCGTATGGGAGTTCTTTTAGACAGTTTGTATTGTAAGTTCTGGCTCTATGTCATAACAGGGAACAACAAAAATCAATGTGGCTGTTGATAAATTACCTCAATTTAGCTGTTTAAATCAGCCAGGAGTTGGTCCTCATCATACATCAACTATAAGAATTGGTTGTGAAAGGTATATTACATAACATCACCTGAACATAATTCTTCTTCCCTATCTTCAATTATTCAATCTGTCATCTTCACTCATGCGAAAAAAGTCCTCACATATCCGTTTCTGTTCCTTGAAGTATGGAAGCCATTGCTTCAGCTTGTCAAGATGCATGGAACGGCATACCCTCGAAAAGGCCTGTCATGGAGATGACAATTCCTACTTCAATGGATGAGACTCTTGCTCCTCCCGGTACTAAGCCTTATTACATCAACTACGAGAACATGTTTTGTTCAGTGGTTCGACCTGTGCTGTCAAATTGGATCGAAACCCCGTGAAGGAAGATTAGTTGTAGAAATGTAACTTGAGCCATTTGAAGGATTGTGCACCTGCCAATATACGGTGGGAAAGATATCTGCTGGTAAGTCTAACTCAAATGAACGATTGTGGCAGGTAAGCATGTGGTTGGCTTATTTACGCAGTACACGCCTTACAAACCTTCTGATGGGAGCTGGAGTGATCCTGCATATAGAGTAAGTTCCAAATCCATCAAATGCAGAAGTTGGCTTTCGTGTTCCAAGCAATCAGTAATCAAGACAATCGACTACATTCTGGTTTGGCAGTCTTATGTGATCACCGTCTTGATGGAAGTGTATATGTCTTCTTAGGAATCGTATGTGAAGAGGTGCTTCTCTCTGATAGATGAATATGCCCCTGGCTTCAGCTCATCGGTTGTCGGTTATGACATGCTGACACCACCGGATCTCGAGAGGGAAATCGGTCTGACAGGTACATCTTCTACTTCATGTCGTGACTCTCAATGAGAGAATGAGAGAAATGCTAGTCGCCTTTTCCACCCTTGTACGCTCCTGCTGAGTATCTTATGGAGAGTGTCAAATTTTCCGAGTAAGATACTCATTGAGATTCAACCGCAATAAAACAGAGACTCCGGATGATCTTTTCTATCGTAACATGAAATCCGGGTAGTTTTAGACAAGTTTCCTTTGAAGTGGGTATCTGAATGCCAAGTATGGCTCGTAATAATCTATTAGTGCTATTTATGCAGGAGGCAATATCTTCCATGGGGCTATGGGCATAGACTCCCTCTTCCTATTGAGGCCGGTGAAAGGATGGTAAAATTTTCACCACGAGCTGTACTTGCCGGATTCCTATATATGGCGATGATACGATCAAATGTCTTTATGTTTATGTGCAGGTCGAATTACAGGACCCCAGTGAGAGGGCTGTATATGTGCGGAAGCGGCACTCATCCTGGTGGTGGAGTAATGGGCGCCCCGGGACGGAATGCCGCTCAGGTCGTTCTCCGGGATATTAGGAAGAAATAGAAAAGAAATCAGCAGAAAAGAACCATCTTGCAATAATAACTGGGGCTCGAGATGATGTTTTAGCTAACGTCTATCATAAAGTGTAGTCCCCGTCGCGAAATTTGAGATCGGAAATTCGATATAATGACATTCGATTCTGAATATTCTGCATAATGATTATTTGCATTCGATTTTTACTAGTCGGAGTTTCCAAATGCCTTTATCCTCCCTTTTAGTCTCTATCACTATTTTCATGAATCTGTCGTGTAATCGAAAAAATCAGAGTCATGAAAGCCAATTGAAATTAAGCGACCTCATTGACATATATCAAAGTCAAAACCACTTCCACTCCAAGCAAGAGAATTTTATTTCTTCAATTTTCAGAGGTTTATCCCCAAAAAAATAAATAAATAAATAAATAATTTAATTAATCGGTTAATTGATTAATTTACTCTGGCCAGAAAAAATTAATTCTTAATTAACTAACAGACAAACATGCATTCCATTTCCCGCACTCACTCTCTTTCTGTCACAGTACGCACAGTCAGGGGTCACTAACTCCGTAGATTCCTCACCGTGGACGGCGGAGAGCGACCGGTTGAGCGACGGCGAAATCCGAAATGTGGCGGAGGAGCTTCAGCACCGGGACGGCCGCGTTGAAGGACAAGAAATATGACGCGCTCGTCATCGGTGGCGGCCACAACGGCCTCACCACCGCGGCATACTTGGCCCGCGGCGGCCTTTCTGTCGCCGTGCTCGAGCGCCGTCACGTCATCGGTGGGGCTGCCGTGACGGAGGAGCTGATACCTGGCTTCAAGTTCTCCCGCTGCAGCTATCTCCAGAGCCTCCTCCGGCCTGCCGTCATCAAGTAAGTCTCTCAAAGTCCCGGACTTGCGTCGTCCAGCTATGAAGTTATGAACTCGTCTAATTTTGTATTGGATACCAATCTTAATCAGGGAGCTTGAACTGGCGAGACATGGATTGAAGCTGCTGAAGAGGAGTCCGTCGTCGTTCACGCCCTGTCTCGACGGCCGTTATCTGCTGCTGGGACCTGACAGGGAACTCAATCATGCCGAGATTTCGAAATTCTCAAAACGCGACGCGGAAGCTTATCCAAGGTCTTGCTGAGTCTAGCTCCATCCATGTTGAATTCCTCCTTATATATGTAATTTGAAAGATGAGCTTCTGCAATGAAGTAGTCTGATACAAAGTGGAAACTTTGGATAGATACGATCGAAAAATGCAAATGTGTAATTAGCCCATTTATATAGTAGACATGAAGGTGGAATATGATCATTCAGACATAGTGTTCAACCTGCAGATATGAACATCAGCTGGAGAATTTTTGTAAGTTTATGGATCCTCTCTTGGATTCCCAGACTCCAGAGGCTCGGAGAGGTGCTACATCTTTCACTGAACGATTCAAAGATAAATTACAGAAATCTGTATTCTGGGCTCATTGTCTGCGGCGAGCTCAGTCACTGGGACAGAAGGATATGGTGTAAGATTTTCAGCTTAGTCGGTAATTATTTTCGAGCTCATAGTTTTTCTTTGTTTTTTTGTTAATGTATGATAGAAATGGCAGAGTTCACTTAAGCTGAATGTTTCACCGGAATTTTTCTTTGGCAATAGGTTTCGCAAGCACATGTTTGATCTATTTATTGACTTTGACAGGGACTTTATGGACCTTTTACTGTCACCGGCTTCAAAGGTTTTGAATAACTGGTTTGAGGTTGTAAATTAACCATCTTTTATTTGTCGTTCTATTATTTGTGGATTAACAATTATAAGATGATTAAGTGGTTTTCATGCGGGGTTCAGTTGATGGCAATTTTTTGCTCATGCTCATGATGTTTAATATCAGTATTATCTGAAATTTTGCAAGAGATATTGGGCATTTAATTATAACAAAGTAGAATTGTTTAGATCGCTGAAATTAGAGCTTTGATGGAGTACTTTTCTGTAAGACGATAGTAGTATGCTATATGTTTTAATCTTCACTTTGATTCAAAATCTCCTGCCACCAGATTGATAGGAGAAAGAAATGAAAAGAAAGGAAACCTGAAGTCAAGATTCTATGTGGTTAAACTCGAGCTAATTCTCTTGCTTATGAATTGCTTTAGAAGCATGTAAAGTTAGTATATAATATGTTATCACGCTGTTAATAGACAATAAACAATGGTTCAGACCATGCAAAGTTCTATTATGTATCTAATTTTGTAATTGTAATGTGCAGACAGACGTTTTAAAGGCGACGCTTGCGACAGACGCTGTGATTGGAACAACGGTAAGATCTTGAGTCTTTAAAGATCAATAGTCTTCTGATCTTTATTACAAGTTTTGGTACCTGTGGTGTTTAGTAATGGCGAGTGATTGATATCTGAAGAAGAAAAGATCATACAGAAGTTCAATAACGTGATATTTGCTCCCTGTTAAATATGTACATGTTACTGATAGCCTCTCCATCTATGCAGGCAAGTGTCCATACTCCAGGGAGCGGATATGTTCTGCTACATCATGTTATGGGAGAAACTGATGGAGATCGTGGGATTTGGTCGTACGTATTTTTATCACCAAAGATCCATGTTTTGCAAAAAAAAATAATAATTAAAATATATAAATAAATAAATAAAAATAAAAATAAATTCAATGTAGCATATATACACACTTACTGGATTTGGAAAAATGTTTGGCTACAGGTATGTTGAAGGTGGGATGGGTTCAGTATCCCTGGCTATAGGTAATGCTGCGAAGGAAGCAGGCGCTAATATTATAACAGGTGCTGAGGTACATAAATGTCAGTAGCTTATCTGGCTCTGTAGCACGCTGGATTTATGCATGGCTTTTATTGTGAATGGATATGCAACGACTTTGTTGTCTGACACATCAATGGGGATGCGTTTAGAATTTATCCATAACACCAAAAAGTGATAATGATATATTTCGTTCTGATGCTGAAGCACCTTAGCAAACTGCTGTCCGTTATTGGATTTTTTTCCCATGTTATTCTGCTGACATTTACCTCGTATAGAGATGGTTTGAAGAATAAGAAGCTCCTTTTCTGCACATTTATGAAGGGGGAATTTTAGGATTAAAGACAATATTGCCTGTGATAGATTCACATTATATCAAGGATTTGCATTGATTTCCAGTAGTTCCCTGTATGGATAGATGGATTGAACCAGCGTAAATACAACTGAAAGCAGAGGATTGTCATCAGTGAGAAACTGCTACAAAAGGAACTAAACATATTTCTGCAGTTAAAATAGAATATGATATATTTTTGCATGTTATGTATTTTGGGATATTATGCAATGTATACATTTTAAGTTGCCATCTCAATTCACCATATATTCTGCATCATCTCTTGAGGAGCATTGTCATTAGTCAGATTGTATTCTGATTGTATGTTGTATCATTTTATTTTCCTGTCATGGTAGGAATGGCGGTGCATCTAAAAGTATAAGGGCATCATTTGCTGGACCCTCTTTTATAAAGTTCTTTTCATGATGAGCCTTATTTCTTGAAGTTTATTTTACTTAAATTGTCTGCACAGTCCAGACTTTAATTTATTGGAGTATTGTTATTCAGGTTTCTCAAGTACTCGTTGAAGAGGATGGAAGAGTAGAGGGGGTTAGTCTCACTATGTCTTCTATCAGTGAAATGGGGGTCAAAGATGGGTCAAGCTAACTATATTTTAAGATATATGACTGATGTAATCAGGTATTGCTGAATGATGGGACTCGGGTGCAATCTTCGGTTGTTCTGTCCAATGCAACTCCTTATAGGACATTTGTGGTAAGTTTCAGCAGTGTGTAATTCTTTTTCCTGTTTACTGGACCTAACTTACGGAGTTTTTACGGCAGGAATTAGTGCCTGACAGTGTTCTTCCTGATGATTTTCTCCGAGCCATCAAGCACGCTGATTATTCCTCTGTAAGTTCCATTATATTTTTTCGCTGCTGTCATTTTCTTAATGTTTTATTACTGTCATGTGGCCGTGCATACTAAGCTGTTTTCGTCTCCTGTTTTTGCTTAATGAAACTAATCTAGGCACCCCAAATACTAGAATGCAAGCATCTATCACTACTTATAGGTGGTTTAATTTATGCAAGAACTGGTGAATTATCTTGTAGAATATTCGCTTGCTGACACTGGATTACCATGACCTACAGATATGTGGCAGATTTTTTTTTTTTTTTTTTTTGGGGTGCGGGGGTGGCAGGCGCGGGGAATTATAAATATCGTCATTTATGTTGTTATTATTGATGATTGAAACAGGGTACGACAAAGATTAATCTAGCAGTTGACAGGTTGCCTCAGTTTGAGTCGTGCAAATTGAATCATCCTGATGCAGGTCCTCAGCATAGAGGAACAATTCATATTGGTTCTGAGAGGTGAACCATTGCTTCTTTTCATCATTTAATTGATCTTTCTTTTCAGCTCTAGGTGGGAAACTAGTGACAAACTACTTCATGCTTCATTACTCCCTGAATTAACAGTTCAGACAGTAAATTAGAATACTGTAATTTAGTGACCATGGTATCAAATATATTTAGACGTTGATAACATGTTTATATGTGAAGTTCCATTTTTCAGTTTATCAACATTTACTGCCCTTTACAAATAGATCCTAAAAGAAAAAACGTGGGGGCTCTAAGAGGCAATACCTCTGTTGGCCTTTAGGAGAATTTTTTCTGGGTATTATTTTTTTGCTATGTGGATATCTTCAATGCAAATTAGCAACTATAATTAGTGTTCGCTTGCACCTTAAATCCTCTTCCCTAAAGTCCACCAGCGTCAGTATATGTTAATACAACATACTCATGTTCCTCTTAGACAGGGCCAGAACATCTAATGCTTGCTTTTTGTCCTGTTTCACAACTTTTTAATAGGATGGAAGAGATTCACTCAGCTTGCCAAGATGCTGTCAATGGAGTACCGTCAAGAAGGCCAATTATTGAAATGACAATTCCATCTGTTCTGGATAAGACTATATCTCCACCTGGTACTTAATACTCTGGTTTTGGTGTAAACATTTCCTGTTTTCATAATGGTAGGTTCTGGTAATATACTATAATAATGTGCAAATAATGCATAATATCCACAATAATATTCTTTTCTATGTTTGAAAGCTCCAGAAAACAGCATGTTAAAATTGAAAACAACCCCGTATATGGTATTACTTATGAAACAAAACTAATCTACCATAAATTATTTCCTATTAATCTACTACATCATTGATTGATGAAAAAGAATTCTCAAGTGATGGAATGGCGTATTAGAAAATTTCATCAGTGTGCAATGGATTTCTGCACCTTCCTTTTATACATTCAACACTGGTGGGAAATGATTTTTAATATAGCACTATTGTCTATACTCTTATGAACTTCCTGATGACTCTTCATGTTCCTTCACACCACTGCACAATCCAATATAAATCTTACCAACTCTTTATAGGCAAGCATGTAGTCAACTTGTTCATTCAGTACACACCCTATGACCCATCCGATGGTAGCTGGAAGGATCCTGCATATAGAGTGAGTGGAAATCTCTTCTCAGTTCAATGCTTTTGTCTCAGATTTTTCTCCTCAACTTGCTAAAAGTTTTACATTTTGGAAGACTGATGATCGTCCCTTAAATAATTGATCCTTTCTTTAATTAGGAATCATTTGCACAAAGATGTTTTTCCTTGATCGATGAGTACGCCCCAGGCTTCAGCTCATCTGTCATTGGCTATGACATGTTGACTCCACCAGATCTCGAAAGGGAAATTGGTCTGACAGGTACTGTTTTCTTGGATGCCTGACAATTTAGATCAACCATCTTTAAACTCCCAACTACTGGCATTACTCTTACATTTTCTCCTTTTTTGGCAGGCGGGAATATCTTTCATGGTGCCATGGGTTTGGATTCTCTCTTCCTAATGCGACCAGTCAAGGGATGGTAATATATTAGACTACTCAATGAAAAATCTATACTTCACTGCATCGCATTTTTCTTATTTCATGCTTATCTTAATCAATATTTCTTAATGGATGGTGGAATACATGTCTTTTCTAATGTTAGGCCCTTGAATTATATGACAAGTGATCATTAGTATTGTGATAGTATTGAAGACTGAGTTCGAATAGCCACACTTTTTTTTTTGGGGTCATCCGTTCAGTTTCCACTCATTGACTATAATGTGTCATGTCCACTTCATATGTGTTTTGTGTCTATAATAATCAAATCGGAGTACCTCTTCAAATGTGCTAAATTTGTGGTCATTCAGGTCTGATTACAGGACTCCAGTTCGAGGGCTGTACTTGTGTGGAAGCGGGGCTCACCCTGGGGGAGGTGTGATGGGTGCACCGGGGCGCAATGCAGCTCACGTTGTTCTTCAAGACATCAAGCAATCCCTCAAATGAACTTTATGCGAAAAGAATAAAGCAGAGCTCGAGTTTAACAGAATTTTCTACACTAATCTCTGAAGAACGGAAAGTAGTTGAGGGATCAATTCTCATGCTCATCAGAAAAAGAGTCACAGCTCATGATCGGATTCAGATGATACTTGTGGAGATTCACTCTGGGAAACCTATGTGGACTTAAGTCAGAAATAATCCAGTTATGCGCTTGTGTATTGTTTATTCGCCGAGACGCACAATTCCACCTATGAGCTTGTAAACGATTTATAAGCTGCAGCTTCCCTGTAACATGATTGTATTCGGTTGACACTGACAAAGACATTAGTGGCTGATTCCTGTGTATGACATTCCATAAAGACACTTCAGCATCTGTGGTATTTTTCCATGACGGTCGGGAAAGCTTAACGTGCAGCTTTGTGTGAGCATTCGTAGTGCAGCTTTGTGTGAGCATTCGTAATGCAGATGCAGTGGAGAACATGCAGAGTAGTCAGTCGTTTATCAGATACTGTAGTATCCGGTAAATGATCCTATTCCTCTATGTACATGAGGGGAGTCCATGCCCTGCTCTACTGCACATGCATTGAGAGAATACCAGCCATCCAATCTCTATTGGATATGATAATCGTCCGTTGTGCATCATGAAAGTTGCGTTCTGCCATCCTCTAGAATCCAGCTCCCGGGGATGCTCCACAGTCGGCATAGAGCTCTGTGAGGAGCGGCGCGCAACAAACCGGAACTTATCGTTACTTGCTCCATTGAATAACTAGAAAGAGACACCAGTGGGATTCGATTAACTATTTGACTTAGCGTGGGAAAAGAAAGAGCGAGAGCTACTTTTGAAGACTCAAAAGAACGGGGACTTTCTTGCAATTAACGGAACTAAGGGGCTCCTCTCTCATTTCCAACTAGAGTGAGGACTAATATGTAATAAGCAAAAGACTTCCAACGTTAAACCCTGCGCCATCCGCCATAGCTCTCGTTGGGCGGCGGCGACGACCGTTGGAATGGCCACTCCTCCTCTCGACGAGCAAGACGACGCAACAGATCCTCTGAAGCTTCTCTTTCCTGGAGACGACGAGGAGCAGGAAGCGGATGCATCGCCGCTCCTCTCGACGCAACCTCAACCCGTAGCAGAGGGTCACCAGGTGGACCATCACTTCCTGCGCTCGGTCAACTCGACGGTCGCCATCCGTCAGCTCCGGTCCCAGGGCCTATCCTTCCAGCTCTGGCCTGCCGCCACCACGTTCGTCTCCGTCCTCGACGACTCCGCCGCTGGACCTCTCTCCGCCACCATTGCCGCAGCTGGTGACCTGGGACGGCTTCGCATCCTGGAGCTCGGATCCGGCACCGGCCTTGTTGGAATTGCTGCTGCTGTGGCTCTCGGAGCCGACGTTACCGTCACTGACCTCCCACACGTCCTGCCGAACCTACATTTCAATGCCGAGGCCAATGCCTCCATCCTGGCCGCGACCGGAGGCACTGTCCGAGTGGCAACTCTCCGGTGGGGTGAGGCGGAGGACGTGGAGCTGATAGGAAATGAATTTGATCTCGTATTAGGATCCGACGTAGTGTACTATGACTATCTCTACGATCCTCTTCTCAAGACACTGAAGCTGTTGTTCGAAGGAGTCGCTGAGGAGAGGAGGAGGAAGAAGATGGTGTTCGTGATGGCTCATATGCGGCGGTGGAAGAAGGAGTCGGCATTCTTCAAGAAGGCCAGGAAGATATTCGATGTCGAGGTGGTCCATTCCGATAAGCCCTGTCCCGGGCAGAGGATGGGAGTTGCTGTTTACCGTTTTGAGTGGCGCCATAAGGGCATCAACGGCAGTACAGCCAACTGACTATTTCAGGAGGTGCTTCGGAATTCAACGGTCCCTTTTCGGGAATCCTTTTGCTTGAATTTACAGTAACTTCTGTCGTAACATTGTTGTGGTATGTTGTGCGTACGAACGAAGTTCTTGACCTGGTTCAGAGACATGTTACATCTGATCGAAAATGACTACGATCTCCCGTTTCGACTCAAATCGATTATGATTTATGAAGGCTCAACGACCCTGGGAAATCTTCATGCAACGTTTGCTATCAAATTAATCTGCATTCACAAACAACATTACTCATAATGAGACGAACTGACAAAATAACAGGGGATTGTATTCCCACTTGTAATTGAAAACAGAACATTGCAACTGTGAAACTTCTTTGGCTGTTCTGTTTCGATCTTAATTTACACAAGAACAGTTTCTTTGCAATACCTGCCTGCCTCAAATCGGATCAGTTCATATAAGTTAAGGCGCTGCAAAATACAACATGATCTCATGAGACCAATCCCAAGTCGATATACAGATGATCAAAAATCACACTCTCAACTCCACAAGCACCTGTTACTCTGCCCCTTTCCACCCAAGAAACAAGAACGCCGCAAATACCAGAGAACCTGAGGAAAGCCCCATACCCACAACCAATCCTATTTGCACTCAACACGAATTCGAACAAAATCCAGTACTCCACTTGACAGAGTCGACATAAATAAGTTTACAGGGTTGCTGTGACGACCGAAATCGCCCCTACCTCTGGCTTCCTTGCTGCGTTTTTCTATTCTGCCCTTAGCAGTAGCATGGGATTCTAACTGCGATGCCACTTAAATGATCATAATATGCTTGCGAGTATCATACCCTCGCAAGCTAATTTCATGGTGGATTTGTGGCATACATTGAACTGCCTAAATCACAACCCTCAAGGTGAAGGATCTAACGCCTCCGTAGTGGTGAGCCTTTGGCCACGGCCTTCATGCTTTGAGAGTCCCTGAAGCAAACAAAGTGTACGAGTGTCTTGCCATTTGGATAGACTGCAAAGACACTCGTGCCAATCTTCTTGTTGCAGATTGAGCACATAGTATCGCTCGTGATCTTCACCACAGCTTTCCTCTGTGAGTAGAGTTCATCTTTCACCTGTTGATGCAGTAGATACATTCTATCAGGAAATAAACAAATAGATGGATAGAAAATTCTGCTTGACCGTAGAATACCTAACCAGCTGAGAAATAAGTTGAGGAAAGGACAAAAACAGAGCTGGAAACGAAATAATGGACAATCTCTAAAGCATCCTAGCATAAAATATACCTGGAGGTTCTCACTCTGCCTCAAACTCTTAATGACAGAGTAGTTCCTGTAAGCTTCGCGGGACTTTCTAACGAGGGGCCCGAGAAAGGGAAGCAAGTTCTGCAGGAGAAAAGAGAGTATATACTTCACAAACTTCCAACAAAATTACAGCATAAACATTTAATAAATAATGCGGATAATAAAATTCATTCAAGTAGAAGATTGTTCGAATTGAAGATGTATAAACTCATATCAGAATTTTAAATATAAAATGCATATAATGGACATTTTTCTTAGCTACAATCTTCTGGATAAGGGCATATTCATACTGGATACAGGCAGTCTTCATATTCTTGTTAGATGTTAATGGATGTAGAACCTAACTGTAAAAGGTTCCATAATAGTCAAACACTGAGTAGAATTTGATTTCATCTGAACATATTTTAGCTGTTCTCAAAACATAACTCCTGAGATTTTTTAACTAGATCAAGTGATAAGGCACTGCGAGTACCTGCAGTTTAGTCTCTCTGGGTAAGAGCCTTAGAGCTTGAGCTCCATTGATTCGATCCCAGCGTTTGCTCAACAGATCAAGAACTTCATCAAGAATGATAGTGGAACCTCCTTCTTCACTGGATTCATCAGCATCACCATCACTTCTGCCACTGTCAGTTCCACTCGTGATTATTTTCATATCCTCTGCACCCTCTATTGCAGCAATTTTCTTCACTGCACGGCTTACTTTAGCTTTAACAGAACTTCCCGAGCTAACTCTAGGAATGCTGGTGCTTGGAGACGTCACTAAATTAGAAATTCTCTTTTCAAAATTTTTTGTTGTCCTCCTAGGATTTAGATATATTTGGAGAAGAGTGAGATATATGTTGCCTACGGATCTTCCTTGTGGTTGGTGCAGAGTGCTCTCATAAACACGGTCGCAATAGGACAGTGCCAGATCAGGAACATGAAGCTGTGGAAAAAAGGAAAAAAAGGAGGGGGAAAAAAAGCCAAGATAAGAATTTACTCAGAAACTATTGCAGCAAAACCTATGTTTAGGTTTACAAGCCAAATACATCATTCTCACCTAAGAAAGAATATTTAAAAACCTGTTAATTAAATAAACAACTATTACTAGTTCATTCATTCTACCTACTTCAAGTATTAAGCTATACTTGGTTCCATCTGCTTATGCCAGGAGACCATGCTTGACACCTCCTAGGAGAATAGATGACTTCAAATGATAAAAGAGCATAGGGTTGGAAACTGAGTCCTTGCACTCTATTTGGTTCAGTTATTTGTCAGCTTCTGCTATGTGCCTTTCCAATTTTTTGTGGACATCGGACATGCCGACTTGCACACAGGAGAGAATGTTAAATGGGGCTTTACATTATCAATATCAATACATTCTACCAAAGACTAAACTTTTGGAAATATCAGTAATCGGCAAAAGGGAAAAAACAAAAAAATCTGACAAACATATCAGTTGCTAAGGCCAGTAAACCAGTGAATCAAGTAAAGCTCCTCAAAGCTACAATTAAGCACTAATAAGGTCTACCTTGTCTGGTCTGTAGTCCCCAATAATACAAATTTCATAATTCCACTGAGAATGGACAGCAAGAGGTTTCATTATGAGCCAATATAAATCACTCTGTGAGGTTTCATTATGAGCCAATACAAATCACTTCGTGCTAGTCCATCAGTAAAAATTTACCTGCTAACAGCACTGTAAGTGGAAGTTTGTTCATTACATAGAGTCAGAAGTACCTTATGAACATACAAAGACAAGGCGAGCTCATGTTGATTCATTTTACCCAGCAAAATTGCTCGCTCTTCATACAAAGCATCTGCCGGAAGCCGTTTCAACAGTGCCTCAGGGTTGTAACCTGAGATGCTCTCTAAAGCAGAAAGCAACTTCTTCCTTGTTGGAGTGTAGACTTTCTCATCCCATTGCTTCTGAGCGCTTTGTTCTGCATACCATTCAAGGACCTCGGAAAGATAGATTTGCACCTAGATATATGCATGATAATACAATTAAACACAAACAGCAATGACTAGCCACTATCTGACACACTGCAATTAAACAGAATTTTAACTCTTATCACAACTGAAACTTGCAATGCTATCTCTTGAGGATAAAGGATGCAAAGATCATTACCATTTCATTTTGAAGGTTTCCAGAGATGCCATTTTCATTCATTGCAAGCATAAGTTCCAAGTAGGTGGCCTGCATGTTCGGGGCATGCTGCTTCAAATAAGAATTGACCAAGTCTGCTGGAATATTTCCAGACAGAAAGAGCTCAATAGTTTGAGTAGGGCAGCTTTCAAGAACAGGCATCGCAAACTCCAGCACAAGCATAGGATCGGTCCCACACAGAGGCTGCAAAGGAGATAAACCAAATTCAACGGAACTTCAAGATATAGGATCTAGCATTTTAACTAAGAATTCTATTTGTAAAACCAATCTAAAAACTAAATCATGTAGATCTTAAAGGATTATCAGAAAATAAACTTCCTCAGCTTGTCGTTCAGACAAGATCTTGGATGATCTCATGTTCATAATTCATAGAAATTCATATATGGAAGTTTCAAAACCAAACCTTGTTTACTTAATAAAGGACGGCAAAACTAAAGATTACCTTGAGATATTCAATCATGGACTCGGGCTTAAATTTTTTGTTGAGGTCACCTTGTGATTCATTTGATTTTGATTCTTCCACTAACTGATGCAGCATTTTAAGTGCTTCACGGTGCATTGAATTACACTTGTAAAGCTCTAGAACAGCAGCATAAAAATTTCTTTTCTGAAGAATCTCCTCACATATTTTCACGTCGCAATAATTAAGACCTTTTAGTAACTCTAAAGCAGCTGAAGACTGCCCAGTGAGAAGAAGAGACTGGAGTAGTGCAGTATCTAGTATTGCTGCCATATCCCTCGCTCCAGAACTGATAGGGGTGCTTCCACGTCCCTAAAGAAATCAAATAAAGAGTTATATGAACAAGGCAACAATGAACAAGCTCATACAGCAAATAGACATGGCTAATTTTACAGGTCGTCGTATACTTCGAATGCAAAGAGTACCTTATTTGATTTCTTAAACCTACTTGAGTCATATGGGCCAAAACTATCACCCACGGCATCCAACACAACCTCTTCTGTGCCCTCAGCAGTGGCTTTATCAATTATGCTGTACCTCTTCTTCTGTAGAAACTTAATAAGAGCCATGAGAGTGTTGTGGTTCATTTTAATGGTCTCAAGTGCCGCATTCTCTTCAGACTCTTGCAAATGTGTGGGAAGCGATTCCATGTCATCAGACATCCCTGATGAACCCCTGGATAGGTATGCACCATCCCAAGACATGTCCATCAATTTCTCATGCTCTGGAATCACAGCAGTTTTGGGAAGGACAATAGATGGATAGAGAGAGAGCACGTAAGTAATATCTACTTGGGATGCCAAGAAATGCTCCATTGCTTCCTCATAGCTTCCATTCTCAAAAAGATAGTGCGCATATCTGTTAATAAGATCATTAAAACGTGTTCAATGCATATGCACATATCACAACAGCATTTGCATGTTAATAACTCGACAACAACAGAGAATTTCCTTCATCTCAGCATAGGTCCTTGTTTATTAGCCACATTACAGAAATTCTGGTATGTAAGTTTGTTAAGGTTGCCAAGGTATTTGTTGAACTCATTCCACAAAATGAATCATAAAATGAATGTGGTGTGGAGAACGAACGTAACACCACATAGCAAGTATGAGCCTGTCATTTAAGCAATAAATAAACACCGCAAAGATGCTCAACCGGTACGTTTATTGGCTATATGAACATAGGATTCATGCAGCCAGATCCTCAACTTCTTTCAGCTCTCAAATTATTAGGCCAGGGAATCCTAAAAGACGAAATAAGCTCATGGGAAGGAAACGAATGACAGGGCACTGCGGGCCAATGGCAAGAAGGAAAACTTGACAGGCTAAAGAGTACGCCTACAGAATGTCGATATATAATCATTTCATCTAAGATAAAACGGTATTTCATCTAGTTTTAATGATGCAAAACACCACATGGGAAACCTAGACTATAGCAGACTTGCAATTTCAATAATCCTAGAATTTCAAATGTGGTCCCATAATTCAAATCACCTCCAAGTAGACAAACATTAATCAAGATAAAATTGCAGGTTTTGAGCTTCACAGAGAAACACCTTATATGAATCGATCCTTCCTTTGCAGCTCGAAGGCTTGCATCTTCTGGGGGAAGCAACTTGCACAAGGCCAAAGCTTCCTCAAAATTGCCAGATGCTGTTAACTGTACTATCTGCATGAAACAATGAAACAAAACACTTACTGTTGTTCTAAATAGTATGCTAATCTAGGTATAAGCAATACACATCACAATTCAAAGCACAGCAGCAGAGCAATACGATAGGGAAAGACATACAATAGCAGGAGTTCGGGGGAGGAAAAAGAAAGAGGTAATCATTTAACGTGTCTTGATTACCTGCGCACCAAGGGGCACTGGAAAGAGTCCATAAATAGAGTTATCCAACGCAACAACTACTGCACTGCTGCTTTGAATAAGATGACGAGCATTCCGAAGAACGACAGTCTGTATCAGGGGATAAGGAACTCGAAGAGATCGAATCTGAAATCAAACAACACACAAATCTCAATGAATAACAAGACCCACAAACTACTATTGTAGAACTGATGTAGCGTCTTCGCCCGGATAATGGTCGCATCACCTCAACATATCTTGGGAGCAAAGCAATGGCATATGGCTTCTGAATGATGACTTCTTGAGGAGCCTCTGACCAACAAATCCTGCCTTCTGGAAGGAGCTTCCCTGTTTGGTCCACAAAAACTCCAATATTATCCTAAATACAGCAAGAAGCACATTTAAGTAAATATAAATGTTTCATCAGCTAACCGGAAATAAGATGCCAGTGCATTGGACAAACAAATGCAGGCACATGTGGAGTCAGCAGAGAAGCGAGTACCTTCCCAAGAATAAGTTCACCGGTAGGAAGTGAAACCACTAGAGGCGGAGCAAGCCTCCCACAAGGAAATACCTCGGACAATGCACCGTTTGTGGAGTTCATGATCATGTACTCTCTCCTAATTCCCAAACAAATGTTTTCGCCACACCATGACATCGACTTCACCATGTCTGGTACCCCAAATTCTTTCACTTCCACAAATCCTCTTCCCCCTGCGTCATCAAATAACATAGTCAAACATTTGGAATTCAGAGAGTTAGCTTTGGCACAATAGATTCTTCAGAAGAGAATGAAATTTCGGAACTTTTCTGCAGTTACGGCCATGATCACAGCTCGGTTCCCAGCATTCCATTAACCGAGGCAATCAACACATATTCGTACAAGCTCAAACTTGTAGTAACGCATGTAAAACCTCTTCGAATGAGCTCTAAGAAAGATCAAATTTTGATAATTTTAATGCAAAATTTTCGGAATTTACCATCGTGCCTGAAGATACAGACCCTCTTCTGCCTCGCGAAGCAAAGGAACCCTCTCCGGTCGTCCCAAGAGTACACATTTGCGCCTTTCGCTTTCGTGAGAACGGCAACGGTCTCCAAATTGGGGAGCCTGTGGAAGGCGATCGACTCGGAGAGCGAGAGGAGCAGCTCCCTGGACTCCAACACCTGCATGGAGACCAGCGGCTTCTTGGAGAAGCCAGTCACGTTCCTCTCGAGCACGTATGGGGCCCTGCGGAGGTCGAAGCCCTGGTGGTGGAAGTCGGAGGGCGGGGAGGAGTCGGGGCCATAGATCCGGAGGGATCCGTCGGAGCAGCCGAGGAGGAGCTTGGAGCCGTAGGACTCGATGGCCTCGATCTTGGCGGGGCAGTCGGTGAGGAGCTCGAAGGAATCGTAGGCGCTGTGCACCATCTCTTTCTCCACCTCACGAGAGATTACTTCGCTGCTGCTTCTTGTTCTGTAGCTCCGTTGAACCTACATGCCGAGGCCGAAGCTGATCGTCGACGAGCAGGTGATTATAGAGCTGCAATGGCGAAGGAGACGACAACGAAGAAGAAGATGGAGGTGACGTCGTTTTTGGCCACCCTTTGCTTTGCGCCAAGCCAGTAAGGAGATTCCCCGCGGGGACGGAATAATTTTCAATCGTATTATCAGATACTATTATCGAGGGAAAAGTTACCTGCCGTAACTGTTTTTCTAACGGGTAGTTACTTAAAATGTTCATAATTTATCAATTTTGTCAAAT
The DNA here is from genome assembly GCF_007655135.1 of Punica granatum. Classification (NCBI taxonomy): domain Eukaryota; kingdom Viridiplantae; phylum Streptophyta; class Magnoliopsida; order Myrtales; family Lythraceae; genus Punica; species Punica granatum. The sequence continues at coordinate 6,838,473 of NC_045129.1, forward strand.
CTATCGTATATATATTTTTATCAAACATATCCCATGATTTACTTTTTGTATTAAATTTATCTCGACGTTATTTTTTCCGTCGACATCTAACGGCCGTGCTGAGGTGGCGCCTACGTGGCAAGTGTGACCCACTATCTCTCCACGTGCCACGTCAACACGGCCGTTAGATGTCGACGAAAAAGATAACGTCGGGATAAATTTGATGCAAAAAGTAAATCAAAGGATAGATTTGACAAATAAAAAAGCATATGATAAATTTGACAAAACGGACAAATCATGAGTTATCTTAAAACAAAAATAATAAATATTTGCAACCTACGGTTTGGTTAAACTTTTTTTTTTTTCAGTTGTAATTTTTAAAAATGTTATAAAACTAAATAACCCTGTCCCGATTCTACTAACAAATTTTTAGCCCTTTTGTATTAAGGCGAGTATAGGCCTTTGAATGCGAAAAATATTGTCAATTTTATTTAGACTGTTACGGCAAAATTTGAGTTTGGGCAAACCTAAAAGCAATCGCACGCCTTAGCCAGTTATTATTATTAACAAAATAAAAAGAATGGCGGAGGAGAAAAATTGGAAAAATAAATAGAACAGTGGGAACTTAATTTTAGTATTTCTAAATTTCGTCATTTTTTTTTCTCGATTATAAATGAGAATCATGAATCGTACAATGAAATAAAAATTCTAATAGCTAATAAAATGATACGAAAAATGTATAATTTCTTCATTATAATTTCATCCTTAATTCAATGGTTCTTATATTTTCCTAATGCATGATCAAATATAAGGAAGGGAAAGTGAGACCAAATCTTTGCTTCTCCTTCACATAATCGTATTATTATAGATAGTATAGCATAAAATAATCAATTTGTATATATGTATAAAAATAAAACTACCAATGAAACTTTGAATTTATTAATATATTTTTTTCATGATTATAAGACTTTCTTTTATCTAACAAAACAGATTGGAAAAGAGAAACAGAGTATAGCACAATTAAATTAACACACCACCGATAATCGAAACCGTTCTTAAATTATGACACAAGCATAACATTTTATTACAGTATTGCCGGGGCATCAGCACTTGTATTTCCGGTACCCGGCGCTCATATTGCCGGTACATTGGCACCCACCGCAGTGACGAATGGTACAGCTTTTGACCTTCAAATATAGGCCGACGACAATCAATCTCAGGACTACTATTGAAGGAAAGATGCAATTGGAAGGGAGGGAAATCTTCATACATGCTATATTTTAACACTCCATTAAGTTTGTGTTGCCCAACCAAATAGGACAAATCAAAAGTGAGTTACTGTGCACGACTCGTCACCTCATTGTAGAACCTCACTAGAACAGTAAACTACTTAGGAAAACGGCTGCACTTGGTACTGCACTATCCACCGCATCCCAAGCTCGAACCCGCAAGCCGGGTGACATATCGGAGAGGCAGATGCGACTAAGAGTCGCTTACGACTAGGCTCCAGTCTGGTGGCGTGCCTTCTCCTTCTCCTTGACTTCGCTCCCCTGCGTCCTGTCATAAAGGGGGTGATCCTCGTGGATCTCGTTAGCATGCTTTATCTCACCTGGCTGGTTCCCTCCGTAGATCCCCCCGAACCCTTCCTCGTCGCTCCTCGTCGCGTATCCCTCTCCAAATGAGTGTTCCATAGCATCCCTTCCAGGAATTCATACAAAACAATTTAATTGCAGTTATCTCACGAAGATACTGCAAGCCGAGGTTTCTCAATTTAAAGGACTCCTACTTCCTTCCCTTCGGTAATCAAAGAATCCTAGGAATCATGTAAAGGCCATGCGTATTTTTTCACTATATAATTTGTTGTCATGTCGGATTTATGGTCCCGACATGCCGCCGCTCGAGACGACATCCTATCTGAAAATATTCAAAACAATCAGCACGCCTTCTGCCTCATAACTTCCTTTGGTTTTGATATCAAGAACAGAAAAACTTGGAAAAACTCGTATCGACCGATCATACTCCGGGATTAACTAAACGGAGTGAAATTCCACAGAAATTGCTCCGGAAAAAGCCGGCAAAGTTATCAAAAAAGAACAGAAACGAGTATATACGGGCGACTGACTTATCCTTCACTTTCGGCGCCTGGTCATCGACCTTGTCCATGTCGTTGCCTCCGGATGTGTCCTCCGTCTTGCAGCTGCTAGACACCACAGTCAACCGCCTCAACTTGACTGCTCCGCCGGGTCTCCGACCGGCCGTGGGGGGCGCCAGCAGAGTCTGATAAGGGTAGTAGTTTCTTGCTGCCGCTCTGCTGATGGCAAAGTTCATCATACTGGTTTCCAAGCCTCTCAGAGAAGATCCAATTTATAGACTTATTGTACAGATTTTATTGAAGATGCTAAGAAGAACCAAATAGAGCGTCGAAGAAAGCATGAGTCCGGAAACGGGGTAACACGTAAGAGGGCGGCCGGGAACACGCGGCGGTTGGTATGGGAGGTGATGGTGTGGGACGTGGAGGTTGGAGCTTGGAGGAGCGCCCTCAGTGTCCGGCCACATGGCGACTCCACAATAGGCAGCATGCATTATTTTTATTTTTTTTCGACGAGATTACGAGATGCATTCTATATATTACAAAGGCACAAATACTATCGTTGACTTTCGAATTTGAATATTGCGGGTGGATCTGTCCATAGAAAGCTTAATTTGCTACTGGAACAAGCTCGTATTATTTTATTTTATTTTTATTTACTGTGCTGGTAAATACTGATATAAGAGCTAAAAACTCCGAAAATTGGAAATCTTTAATTATTATTCGTATCTTTTCTTTCTTTGGACAATGACTCTTGACCAGGTGGCTGTTTAGGAGATCTAAAGTTGACACAGAAGTTGTAAGTGCTTAAAACTTAATCAGATGCCAAAAAACACGATGAATCACGTAATAGGTTGTGCAACAAATCCTTATAACTCGTGTAAAATCACATAATTCAACAGGAAACAACAAATCGACGAATGATTGATACGGGTAGAGATTCTGCTCAGCCGAGGAGGAGCACTTCGACGATACGGATATGGTCGAGATGCTTTAGGACCGACCGCAGAGGCTCTGGAATCCCATGTACTCATGGTTTGCCAACTTCTCAACCATGTCCGAGATTCCAACCCCACCTGCAAGATATTCGATCATTTATTACTGAAGGAGGAGGAATGAAATTACACATTAGTTATGTCCTCAATGGTTCGAGACAAGGACGATGCTGCTCACGCTCGTACCTAGACTGATGGCGCTCACAAAGATGGTCAAGGCGAGTATGAAGATAATTATGGATGCCCTGCCTAGTATAGCAATGATCCGTCTCACCACGTGCTGTCCCGCGAATGCGGCCATGGTTGCAACCAACACGAAGTAAGCCGCTGCAGCAGGAAGAAATTTAAATTGTTACTTTTGGCAGCAAACCTTTTTTGATTTCTTTCCCTCTGTTCCGACCAGTACTCTGTTTATGGTTCAATGGTCACTCTAAACGTACCAAACGGGACAGGAAACCGCTTGAGGATGTAGTACTGGACGACCGACATCGAAGATGAGAACGTCATTGCGAAGGTCGATGTAGCACTTGCCACCTGCCACCGGAAGATATCTTAGTTTGTTGATAGCAAGATCATTATCGGAAAATATGCTAAGGTTTTATGTTAATGGGAAGATTAGCTAGTCTCGCTGAAACTCATTTTACCTGTGGAGGAATTCCCAGTTCGAGGAAAAGGGGCCCCAGGATGAAGCCGCCTCCGAGACCGAGCAGCCCACCTACCATGCCGGCAATTATCCCACAGGAGCAGTAGAGGAAGATCATGTGGAGCTTCCAATTCGTGATCTCCTTTCCCTTGGATGCGATCACTCGGGTTCCCCTGTACAGGCATATTGCCTCGTACAATGTAACGGAGACAGCAATTGGCACCTACAGAATGACAACTAAATACCATGTCATAACTGGTTCTATTTCATTTCCATTCTTTCATAGCATAAGTGGCTAAGGCAAGTTTTTAGCTGCGAAACAAGGTTAATTTGCGAAGCAAGTTAGTCTCTGTTCTTCGACTTAATGCATCATCCAATAACAATATGGTTAAGTTTTATTACCTGCAACGAATTCAGAATCCAATAACTGATGGAGCAGTCCTGGGTATATTGCTGCATAGAGAATCACAAAATGAAAGAAAAATTTAGTCCTCATTCAGATCAGTAACGTCAAATTTAGTTCCGGTTTTCCATAATGTTCCGGAACAATGAAGACGGCCTGAAAGTCGGGTCAACAGATAAAAACCACGACAATGTTTACTTTTTGGGTAGAGATCGGAATTCATCAAAACAGAAAAACCGGGCATTTACACAATCAATTCAAACCAGAGTCTTTACGCTTTTAGTATATTTATACTTGGTATTTTGGCTCAAGTAAGTTCGAATTTGTTGAGTCTCAAGGAAGTTTTCCGGGAATCTCGCAGCAGAAAGTTTACCTTGACAATTTGAACGACGAGAAAACCCACCCATACATAAACAAGCAATCCGAGCTCCTTCCAGTGGATGTTCTGAAGTAGAGGAACCTGAAATACAATAAACATCTAAGTGAGAATCCAAGGGGGGGAAATGTTGTCAGATTTCTTTGACAATAAGCCGAGAAGTTTGAACTCACTTCATCTTCGTGTACGGCCACTAAAGGACCACTAGGCAGCGGTTTGTAATCGTCTTTAGAACCATCTGCAGTTTAAGATGTTGGATTAGTACGATCAATACAACAGGATTTTACTTCCAGGGTTGCTATTACTGAAGCTTGCCATCTGGATGATTTTGGCTTTTCTTTCTAATTTTCAGTATGTGCTTTCGTTGATGAATCAAATGCAGCAGCATCATCGGGCTGTCTGGAAGACTGTCTAATGCAAACATTTTGACTGCAGAGGTTATTTATTTCAAATTTTTATACTCACCTTCGGGCTTCGATTCCGATTCTATCAGCTTGGCTGCTTCCTGCAAAACTCGAGAAGAAGAACCTTAAGCCACTCAGTTCATGGAACTAACAAGAGCATCAAGAAGAACAGGAAACAAGAGACTGACCTTTTTCATCAATGTCTCCTTCTTCCATGTGTCTATGCCTTTGAACAATGCTTTAGTTGATGTTCCTGACATTAATTATCGAAATGAAATCCGTCATTATGTTTCGATCAGAAGAACACAGTTGACAATAGCACTGCATCAAAACATCAAACTTGCGAGCGGGTTTCGCTAACTAGGCAGCTCGTAGATGCAATCGGAAGTGGAGGCACGGATGAGCAAGTCATCCATAGAATTCCATTACACAATATATGTATATTTCTACATGTTCATCTGACAAGGTTAAGCTCTCAGATCATTTCGATTCCAAGCAATCGTATGCCAATATCCAGAATGGTTTTAATTGGAGTACCGAGCTTCGATGAGAAACTAGAACCCGATTAGCATGATGCATATGCAGAGTTCGACAGTAGTCTGGTATTTTTATGAGATGGACATGCCATCATTGGATTAGTTACCTAAGAAGAGGATGATGAGTAAAACCGTAACCATCCAATCAGCAAACATGACGTTGAAGGCAACACCGATGCTGATGCCTAGCATGAGCATCGGCTGGAAGAGCAATGCCAAATCATAGTCGATCAGGGGCATGTCCAGTGTTGGGTGCCTCAGCCTCAGGTTATAGTACACCGTGGAGCCGGCTGCTCCCATAATCATGCCTGCAACAATATTGCACCAACAACATACAAAGAGAACCTTAATCTGGCGCCTTCATCCGACAAATATTATGAGTCCAACAAATGCACGAAGCTACATATGAACATAGGGAAGAAATAAAGAGTCAATAACTTACACTTGGAGATGGCAGTGGATGACTTTGGATCAAAGCCGATAATCAGAGTGAGCATTGGAACGAATATCCCACCACCTCCGACCCCTCCAACACTCCCCAGTGCAGCTCCGAAGAACCCGACTATCGATCCCACCACCAATCTCCACCCAAACTCCATCTCCTGCATCGAAACGCATTCAGTCCATTCCACATAAATGTCCATAGGAATAATATATTACATGAAACATTTCGATCCAGTATAGATATTAAGAGAATCTAAACACTATTCTATACTCACAGGCCAAACAGGCTCGTATGACGACTTCCCGCTCTGCCAGAAGAATCTAATGACTTTTCCTAGGATCCCTCGCTCGCCCGTCTCTGGGCCCATGAAGTGCTCGGGATCTTTCTCCATCAGCGGCCTCTCAGCAGCGGCTACGTTGCTCATAGTCGTGAGGAGCAGTACCGATGCCACCAACATAAGAGCTGAAAGCGCCATGGCCCTTCTGTTGATCAGCACCTTCAGAGCCATCTCTCCCGTGCTTGGTTTCGTGACTTTTGAAACCGAAGAGGAGCGTTGAGACGTCTCAGTATCGAGCAGGCGGTCTCTTTTATAAACTCCGTTTGTGAGTTGTGTTGTCGCTTGCTGCAATAGCTCTCTTCTTATGTGTAGCTTCTTATATATATAATATACAGCGCCAAGAATGATTTATCAGTGATCACTGGGTGAGAGAGGAAGCAGCATGAAGAAAGGCCATGAAGTGCACACTTATAAATCCTTCCTTCTTCCGCTCACTGGACCTATACGGCCTAACTTTTTTTTTTTTTTGGGGGACCATTTTACTTAAAAAGAATCTTATTTTCTTTCTGCACTATTAAATGGCACGTGAAGCGCTTAATTAATTAAGAGATTATTAAAAGGGTTATACCGTTCATGTGTCATATTGACCGTGATATGCTGGGCTTAATTTTAGTTTATCAAACCCCTACTTACTATAGGAAAAGTTTATCCGAATAAATTACAAGTTTGCTGATTGCATTACACCATATTCCGTGGTTAAAAGTTATTTCATCCTTCCAATTGTTAGGATGTCCCGCTCAAGTGAACATCCGATGACAGACATATAAGATCATGTAAGTCTTCAATATCCCCATGCAAAATCCAACATGCTTCTCGATTCCATCTACCTTCTTTTCCGGGTATATGCGTTTCATTTTCCGATGACATAACGTGACAGTGTAGATTAGATTTTCAAGGGGCATTGTTAAATGTTAATCTCTAGCTTCTGCCGCATGCGAAAATACGTTCCCACGTATCTTCTTGGGTCCGAATCTTCGGTAAGAATTTTTTGAAATCTAAAACAATCATTCTTGGCAATTATGGAAGCTTCCTGAGCTGCGCTTTGCGGACTATTCCCTGTTGTCTGTACGTTAGATAACGTTAGACCACACTGATAATGTGAAATTTGGCATCTTAGGTGAGAGTATCTTGCCCAAGAATGGAGCTCTCTACTATCAGTATCTTGAGACGCCATGGCAAGCTAGCTTCGACATGTTCCACCCGAACGTGTGGGTCCGGCAACAGTACATGGTCGAATAGTCCTTCATGATCACGCCCCGATAGACCAGATCTTGGCCTGGTTTTTGGGGTTATTATTATACATGGTCCCCGAGGATCTCGAGGAAATCGCTAATACAACAGACGGGAAGACAAGGGACAATATATACTCCGAACCATGTGGAGCATCGGATGGACACATGTTGAATTCAGAGAGTCATATGATCGAAGATTCATTTAATCATAATTAAGAAACCATTTGTCAAGGTCGGGGAGGGACTTCATTTCATCATTTCCTGTTGCGGCTGTTCCTATCTCCTAGACAACAAGTGAATGAATGATATCCTAGTCGACTTACAACGAATGCAAGACTGATCTCCTTTTGTTGGATTGCTTCCTGTAGGACGTTGGTGCTATTATTGGAGGCCCCTGTATTAGGAGAAACCCAGGCCTAGTACGTAGTTTCCTCTGCAAAACAACACAAAAATCAAAAACCTCAGACGGAAACAAACGTCTGTAGGAAATTTCCTGGAAACAACTGAGAGAGAGAAGGGTAAAGACGTTTTCACCTAACGAGAGAGAGAGAGAGAGAGCCACTCCGGGTTACGGTGTTGTTGCAGGCAAGGAGAGCCTTCGAAGCTTCTTTCCCTTGGCTTCTTCCTCAACTCTTCTTCTTCACTATTTCAGCACATACATTTTCGGAACTGATCTTACCCGGAATCCCAATTCGTGCACATGGTTGACTTCCACATGATAATGATAACGCCGCTTTGCTTGATTTCCACACGATAATGAAAACGCCGCTTTGGGGTTCATCATGAAACGAAAGTAATTAGACGGTCCTACTATACTCGTATGGAGAGTAATAAGAGTAATTGAAACAACAGAGCGAAAGTGGAAATTTTGATTTAAGTATGATGTGATTCTCACACTTTATTTGTGTTCGATAGGCATGAACTAATAATGAGCATTTTAGGGGATGAATAAAAAGGGAAGCCAGCGTACTGGGAAAAAAGCCCAAAAGCAATCTTCTTACATTACAATCCGCCCTGCGGCTTGAACCCGGCAGGGTAATCTTCTTACACGGCAAGTTCAAACTTAAACCAAAATATCAAGAATCCTGAGACACTAGAAATCGTCTGGACAGTAAATAACAACGTTCAACGAAAATGAAACATGGGAAACTCAAAACAAAGTAGCTTATGATTTTACTCCCTGTTTCCGTTGAGCAACAAAGCTGAACCTACCTGAGCAAAAGCATTTCATTAAACCAACAAAGCTGAACCCACCTGATGAGCAAATATAATACGAATAAGTGCATGTGCAACCTGTGCCTAATCTCACGGTCGATCAACGTCTCTGCTGGTTGCCCGGTCATAATGGTAATTGTCTTCCTCCATTTGCTCATAGCGATGAGACTGGTCAGGGTACTGATCATAGCGATCAGAGTCATCGGGATCATCGTACCTTCCCCTCTCCCGGTGATGCTCGTAGTGGTCGTACTGTCCATACTCATGATCTGGCCCCACCTGCCCATACTCACGATCATCATCTCCCTCCACCTGATCATAGCCCCGGTCCCGCCGATCTCGATCGTGCTTTGAGTCCGTCCGGTCGTATTCGGCTTCCCGATCATGAGAGCGCCTGTAATCCCGGTCCCGGTCGCCCAATTCATAATCTCTCTCCCTGTCTCTCTCCCTATCTCGGGGGCGGCGATCCCGCTCACGATCTCGGTCCCTGTCCCGATCGTGACGGTCTCGGGCACGATCACGATCATGCCCACGATCACGATCACGGCCACGGTCCCTGTCCCTCTCCCGGTCACGGTCCCGGTGGTGTCGGTCATCCCTATGGTCACGATCTCTTGGCCTGTCATGAGAGCGTTCGCGGGACTTCTCACGGGACTTCTCACGCTCCCTGTCCCTCTCTCTTCCCCTTTCACGAGACTTCTCCCTATCCCTGGACGTAGTCAGTTTCATTAACAATAAACATGCTTACACATCTACAGAACAAGGCAGTACTTGGAGATCATGTTTTCTTATAGCTCCAACCATGCTAACCCATCTTAACTACAAGTTAATTATTATAATATATATATATATATATATATATATATAAAAGGAAGCCCAAAAAACCAAGATCTCATGTGTTCAGCTACAATGTGATAATACCATAGAGATCAGTAACCAACCTCACTCAAATGACAACTCTTAAGTACCTTAACTAGATAAGATTATATCAGACAGGCCTGAAGTCTCATAGTTTTAGCTACTATGCTCGATATTATGAAGCTCAGTAAGATTCTTTCGGAAATAACTTAAGGTCAAAATCACACAAGTAGAAGATAAAAGACAGAACTCTCACCTGTCATATCGGTCCTCTCTAGCTCTTGGCTCCTCTGACCTAGACGGTCCTCCGGATTGCACTTGTTCCCTGATTAATGTCAGGTACAGCAGTTTAAGATAAGTCATCATCTCATTCACCCACATTAACAATCAAGAGATATAAAATAGCAACTAGAAAGAAATTAAACCTTGACCAAAGATTAGAGTACAAAACATCATAGGATTGTGTTTTCCAGTAATATACAGTTTTTCAATGTCTAAGAAAGTCCTGAGAAAATCTATGCATGGACACATAAAGCAGAAAAGATCTTTCTACACGTGTAGTCAAATCTAAAAGATACTGCCGTATCCATACGTGAAGCACAAAAAGATTTGGCACATCAGGACATTGAAGGAAATGTATATCCCTTTTTTAGCAGACTCAAGATGGGTTGTCATTTCCATCAAAATGTATATCCTCTATCCAAATATGTTGTCATATGTATAATGGTCCTAAGCTTATATATATTTAAAGAAAATCAAGAGATCAAAAAAGTATTAGGGAAGAAGGTTCACTAATCCTCAAACAACATAAAGCCAACAAGAGGAAGTATTTTTAAGAATGGTTCTCTGGAGTTAAATGTTCTTAAACTTGTCTTCTTCTTACAGGTTCCCAGCATTAATGGAACAAAACATGGAAGAATTGTGTGACGTAGAAGCAATTAGCAGCTCCAAATTCAGCTGTCTAATGCATTTAAGAAACAAAGAAAGTGAAACACTATATAACTCAAATCATTGCATGAGAAGACATGCTAGCAGAGACCAGGCAACATACCTCCCAGAATGCCTAGAATCTTCACCTCCAACTCGACTAGTTCCGAGTCCACCACCAAGTCTGCGAGGCCTCCAGTTTGGAACAGTCCTACCACGTTCTACGTCCACTAGAACCCTTCTACCATCAATCTTCCTCCCATCAGCTTGTTTATATGCAGCTGCATGATACCAGAAGATGTTATCATAGGAGCACATGCGACTGTGTGAAGAAGAAACGCACCAACACATTTTTATCTCATTGAAGCCACACCTTTCATGTCCCTAGTATGCACGTACTCAATGAAAGCATAGCCCTTGGGTTTCTGAGTTACCGCATCGTGGATAATGCGAACCTGAGAAACTCAAAACATCACTAGTTTAGTGCAGGCAAAACGAAATTCATACCTTTTCAGGAAATACACAAGAATATATTATCCCCTAATCTACTCCTACATGACAAATCCGAAGATAAAACAGTATATCCTAAATGGCACGGCGGACAGGCATTATGCCTCATTAGCCGTGCTCACCTTTAATTCACAGAGCTTCCATCGCGAGGTGCATCACCACCAGAGTTGCAGAAAAACCGAATGCTTTAGGGCAAACTTAACCTCGAACAGACTAACCTCCCCTTACCAGGGAATAAAGTTTTCTAGAAAAAATATAATTCTAAGTAATACAGTAATTTACCAGGACTTACTTTCCAATAGCTGATACACTTTTGACAGCCTTAAAAGCCAGAAGTAAAATTTTGATTAGCAAGGAAATTCAGGGAGTAAGCCAAGTAGAAGAGAAGAGAAAGCTACTCCTGATATGTTTTACCCAGTGCAGGGAAAGGCTAGTTGTCAATCACCTCTGGTTGCTCGAAGAAAATAAAGGCCAAACGGCTCAATGCATCATTGCTCTGCTCAAAATTAAGGTTACAGCTTCGCCATGCAGGATGAAGCAAAACTTTGAAATTGGAGGTGTGGAACTGGGAGGTAAGGATTTTAAGTTCAGAAACGGAAGTCGTGCTACATGAGCCCTACCCTCCTCCAAACATCCACCCAAGAGAAGGACAACTTACCAGGATATTTCTTGGGAGAATGACTAGTTTAATCTAAAAGATTAAGATCACTAGCTTAACAGGTTTGCTTGATCTAGAACCTTCTAACAAGAGTATACAAATATATAGCAGTGCAAGCCACAATAATAGATGTTAACTACTATTCTTCAGAAGTTCCGTAATTGCCAATATACTATTAAGTACCCACACTAAAGATAATCCCCAAATCACGTTGCCTCCCAAAGAAATGCTAAATTTGAGCACTTTTAAGATTTATGATTCAGATAGTGCGCAGCTTAAAAGCTTGAAATCAGAATTCCCGAAGTAAGAATTATCAAGCAAGGAATATCTGCAATACAACTCCAGCAATCAAGTAGACTCAAGAGAAACTTCAAAAAACAACACGACGTAGAAACTTATTTACTTCCTTCAGAAAATTTTATGGATGAGCAGTACTTTGAAAAAAAGCCGAAATATAGAATATAAACTGTCCCAAAAAGATTTCCTTTTCTTTTCATGTTCAATTCTAAATAAATTGCACCAAATGAACCAAATAACTATGTGATGGGTTGAGCTTGAGCTTTGAGACGAAATTCATATTCTTAAAAGCAGATACACGAAGCACCTACAAACTGATCTTACCGAACCCACAAGGGGTTTCTCAGGAATACCTACCCGCTTTATTGGCCCATATGACTCAAACTCCCTTTTAAGCCTACTCTCTGAAGTTTCATAACTCTGCAGCAGAGAATACAAGATATGTCAGAGTTGGAGATCACTCCTACAAGCCCCATAAAAAAATTAAACAGGAAAAAAAAATCGAAATGAATATAATAAGATAAATATTTTGCAAGAGCGCCAATGAGATTACAAGTTTAGCGACGAAGAGTGTCTTGTAAGGATCTCCAGAAATATTGGGGTCACTGTTTGGATCATCTGCAGGGGAAAAAAAACAAATCATGCCAATGGCCAAATAACAACTCTACCCAATTTAGAACAAGCAACGGATAGAAAGATGCCGATACATTTCTTAAACTCCTCAGCAGCCTTTTCTGCACCCTTTTCCAATCGGAGCTGATGGACCCTAGCCCTTCTTTGTGCCTGAAATGACCCCAAAGGAAAGAAGGAAGGGAAGGGGGGGCGGGCGCGGCAGTTAGAACACAATATTGTGCAATGAGGCAACAACAGGGAAGATGCAGAATCATAATGAGAATTAAACAAAAAGGTTCCAAAAGTGCAAGCTACTTTTTTCCCAGTCCATGAGAGAGAAGAAATAAGATGAATTATGTCAAGGCCTTCAAACTAGAAGAAAGTGCCCTTTCAGGCAGGACAATGAGATATTATACAGCTCTCATAACCAAACTGTGAATCCTATCAAGCCTTACACAAGATGTCGACATTTTAAGAGTAATAATACAAAAGCACTAGAGGGATAAAACAAAAGGTATAAACTATTAGAAATTATAACAATATTCATGAAGATGAACTGCAGAAGTCCACGCACAAACATAAAATCACTAACTTTACAGCAAGGGGGATTCAAAACTATTAACTATTCCAACACAAAAGGCGTCACTAACAATGATTTGAACAGAGACAAACACCTTAAGCTCCAGAACTTATGTAGCTGACAGAAAAATCGTATTATATACATTCAAGAAAAAGGAATGCCCCCTTATACCACAACTGTCTAAAAGATAGATTATATTCTTACAGGGGTCTCAGCCATCTGGACTGGAGGAGCATACTCAGGATCACCTGGCTCTGCAAACTGACTGACAAATTGTGCCATTCCTGGGAGAACAAAAACAAATGGTTAACTGATGCCATCGACGCCTAATTCAAACCACAGATCCACAGCAATACTAAACAAAAGGAGAGGGGAAAAAAAGAAAAAGAAGATATATCTCAAACTTGAAAATACCAATGTATGGTGGACATTTTCGTTTCTCAGGAGGCGGTTTGAATTCCAATGGAGGCCGAGGCTCGAAAAGTTTCAGTAGGTTAGTCGTCAAACCAGTTGGATGGCTTTGCCCAATCTGCAAGATCAACATGCATTAACATTTTGCACCAATTGAAAGGAAGTCTACCAATTTGAGCTGCTTCTGAGTCAATTTCTCGCACTTTAGCACAATAAAGCTTTGCCTAATATCTTAAATGATTGGAAAAAGCAAAACACTATCGTTCTGCTCAACTAGTAGAGGTGCGTCCGAGATTTCGTCGGACAACGTAACTCTTCAATAGCAGAACTGACAATCAAATCGATTCTTCGCATGTAAAAGCAGAGGTTTCTCTTTCCACTATAGAAAGCCACTTCCATAATTGTCCGCATAGGAATATCACAGATCGAGCTAAAACCACGGCCATCGGGTCGCAAAAACAGCTGCCAAATCGAGGAGACAAACAATTACCAGTTTGAGCTGGAGAACGTTGGCGCGGCTCTGCGCCTTCGTGCGGGCCTGCACGGCGGCGTTCTGGTTGCGCATGAACGGATCGTTGTAGTCGCCCATGGCGGAGGATCGTACGCCGGAGAGCTAGGGTTTCACAGACGAGGCGAGAGGGGATCGGTTTCAGTCAGAGATGAGAGGTGCAATCATGCATCGATTTCGAGATGACGAGGGTCGAGAGCGGCAGCAACGTTAAAGGGGAAAATTGGGGGTTTTTGGGACGGTATTTATAGCTGAGGGCAGTTGGCTCGAGTCAGGGACCCCAAGTCCGGTCTCAACTCCCTCAAGAAGCCTCTAGGTCGGTTGGTTCAAGTCAATGCTGAGTTCGAACTGTCATGAACTCCACGAGAGATGGCTCGGACGAATGGAATAGAATGGAATGGAAATATCGAAAACTGGGTAAGAGCTGTATGCGAGGACTTCATCTACGGAACAAATTTATAATCGAGAGAATTTTTCTTTTAATGGGTCGGTTCAAATTTAAATTAGGTTAATTTGAATTGGTTGAAATTTATTGGGTTTATAAATGAATATTATGAAATCCTTATGCACGCTGCGGGTATTGAATGACATATCATGTCCACCCCATAGTCGTGGTGGTTTTAAAAGGTAATGACTATATATACACTACCTTAAAGCCAAAAAAAAAAAAAGAGACTACATATACGTATGCATCCCAAAATTATATTGAGGTAAAAAAAATTATGAATAATATAATAAAAAATAAGAAATCAAAATAAAATTATCTTAAATATAATATATTTTATCTCTTTAATTTTCATTTACATATATTAATTAAATGGGCTAACAATTCAACTAGGCTTGCCATTGAACTTGGAAAAAGAGTTAGAAAATAAATAAACAAAAAAAAGTGGTGTGATTTTTAACCGCTATATTTTCATTAACGCCATACCCATATATCGTGGTGGTTTTCAAAATATATATCTATCCATATTATTATATAAGTAAAATTGACTCCTATAGTAATAAATGATATCTCATTAATAGAAAAAAGTTAAAATAATATGTGAAAAAATTAAGTGAATTGATCTAATTAAGTGAAGCCCAATAATGAAAGCCCAAATCTTCTCGGCTTAATAGAATCTGCCCAATTTAAAAACTAAATGACAATTAAGCGTGCTAGCAAATAAATATTTAATTAGATGTTAACCTAATTTCTATTATTATAAGGGTAAAATTATTATAATATTATGAATTTATGAAATAAAAACTAAATATTTAAAATAAGAACTTCAGAAAATTTTATATTTAAAAATGAATAACCAATCTATGTGGATATCTATAAAAACTTACCCATTATATAGTGATTAGATTAATATATAATACATTGAGACCATTAATTAAAATATATTTATCAAACCAATCAAGATTAGTCAAATATTATTGATTGATTAATAAATGAAACTTGAAATTAACATTGAGCATATTTTATTGTGTTAAAAAGTAAATATATTTTCTAAAAATCAGAATAATTTTTATTAGAAAGGATATATGTGTGTTAAAACGAACATATATATACAATACAAATTATATGAACACTACAAAAAAAAATCAATCATATGTAGAATTTCTAAAAAACATCATGATCCTATAAATGAAAAGATTTATATCATAATGCTATTACTGAGAAAAATAAAATTTATAACTTAAAAATAAGGATGCTATAAACAATGTTTTATGTGGTAAAAAATATTATTGTAATAATTAGCTTACTCTAAGTTCTATTAAAAAAATATTATTTGAATATTAAAATTAATAACTATAAATTATTATTATTTTGTATAAGAAAATGGATGTTTCAAAATAATAAAAATGATATAAAGATATATGAATACAAACCCGTGTACTGCACGGCCAAAAAGATTATGCTGCGTTTGGTTTCATAGTAAGATTTTAAAATCAAATTTTGATTTTGAAAAAGAGTGGTATAAATGGGGCACACCCTTTGACTTTGTACAAATTATTTTGTTTTATTGTTGAAAAAGAGTGGTATAAATGGGACCCACTCTTTGACTTTGTATGAGTTATTTTGTTTTGTTGTTGGTAGAATTAAGTTAGAGTTGTGATTTTAAAATTTCGTTGCGAAACCAAACAGGCCCTTAGTATCTATCTATATCTATATACTATATAATTCAAATTACTCACGTCCATATATATCTATATCTAGATATAAGTATATATAGCAGACTTCCCACCTCCACCCTCCCCCATGTCTTGTGCGATGAAAGGCTTCCATTCAATCGATGAGAACTTGTCACGTCAGTTTTTAGATCAATTTCTTGACTCCTAATCTAATGCCTCTTCATTTGCCTATTATTTAAGAAAGAATTATATGTTTTTAATAATTATATGAATGAATGCATACAGATATTTTAAAATAAAAATAACGGATGCATACAAGGTTTTCATAATCGCGATTCTACCTAGAATCGGTTGAAGGCCGTAAAATCGTGAATCGCGATTCGAATCGTGAATCGTAAGATTCTACCTGTAATTAAAAAAAAAGCATATATATATGTAGCATACTTTTCGGGAGCAAAAAAATCGATCCTTGTTCATTCAAATAAAAATCACAATTTCAGTACAATTACATCAGTAATTCCATCAACACAATTTCATCAGCACAATTAGCACAATTTCATCAGATTCAGCACAATTACAACGCAAGTTGTTGTTGATACAAAATTTACAAATACAATTCAGCAGATTCAGCACAATTACAAGGAAATCAATCGATACAAGTTGTATCAAAATTTCACAATCCTTGATGTAACTATTTAACTGCAAATCAGAATTTCACAATCCTCGATACAAGTGATCCCGTTCAAATAACAAATCAATAGGGCCAAGATCGGGGAATGTTAAATGAGCATGTTGGAAAAATAATTGGAAATTGAGCATATTTACTGAGAAATAGGAGCTGACCTGGTTGAATCAATTGATTGACTACTAGTCCCCCTGGTTCACTCGAACAGTACTGATGAGTAATGACGGCGATCGTAGACTAGGGGGGGTGTCGGTGTCGAGGAAGGTGATGTCACTGGGCGGTGACGGCGGTCGGAGCTCGGGCACTGGGCAGAGGCAGAGGCGCAGAGCAAGCAACTGCGGAATCGGAAGTCGGACTCGGAGCCACGGCACGGACTCACGGTCACGGAGCTTCAAGCTCGTCGCCATCGTCGGAGACTCGGAGTTGGAACTACGGACTCACTGCCAGAGTAAGAAGAAAACAAGAAGAAATGGCTGCATAGAGGAGTACAGATCGTTGGAGAAATCGGAGAGGGGGTTCGGTTAGGGCACAGAGATGTCGGGATCCTCGGGGAGAAAGGGAGGGGCAAAGAAGAAAGGGAAAAGGAGGGAAAAAAAAAGAGGAAGTTGTCGGGCTCAGGCCTGGGCTTCGCTTGAATCAGGCCTGGGCTTCGCCCGAATCAGAGCTGGGCTTCGCCAGTCTGGACTGAATCCGGAATCGCTAAATCGGCCCGATTCCACGATTCCGCGATCCAACTCTCGATTCACATGCGATTCTGTATTTTCCGACTCACCCCCCGACTCAGAATCGTATGCCCCTCCTCGAATCGTAGAATCGTACGATTCTACGATTCGAATCACGATTCTAAAAACCATGGATGCATAGTACACTTCCTTTCTCTGCTCTTTGACCGATAAGTCTGCCATTGTCTCTCCCTGCCCATCTCCGAGCACAATGGCGATTTTCTGTCTCTCTATCCTCTACCTCGAACATTTGATGCTTGGCTTTTCTTTTCCGGTCTTCTTCCAATGAGTCCTTTCTGGTACCACGTTCGAATGTGATGGTATTCTAGTGATCCCGCTTGGGGGCCGATGGCCGTTACCGAGGCCCCATCGCCTCCTCTCTTTGTACCTCTACGTTTCACATTTTGTTTAATTCTGTCTGGCCCTTCTCTCGAGCGGGTCCATCGGTGCTAACTTCATCATGATCAAGAAGAAGGGCCTCCACCGAGCCTTCGATATATTCTACGCCTTTCTCTGTTGATGAGATCTCCTCTGATTTTGGGGGTTTGCGTTGCAGGTGTAGGTGGGACTCGTGCGTCTTGGAGCCCCTGTGGTGGTTCGGCATGGTCACGAGTAAAGCTGTCGCGGTTCTTTTCTAATTAGTAGCACAAGAATGCCAAATCAGGTTCGCGATTGGGTTTAGAATTGCATGTGTTCCTTCATTTTGTTATCCTTTTATTACGGGAAGATTATTGATTTCTTCTTGCTTCAGTTTTTGTTTCATATTTCAGCTCTTAAAAACCGAGTTTTGAATTGTCTCCTGAATGTCTGTAAAATTACTTCTATTTGATACGGAAAAAGCTCTCACTAATAAGTCGTAATTAAGTCGCCTCGGTTGAGATTATAGAAATGTCATACGTAGATAATACAAATTATGAAATGCGCCATGGACATTTGGCGGGAGATGGAGATGTGATTTGGCCCAATGGTACTCTCTGTTCCAGTATATCAATATGAATGAATTACCTCTTCTACGCAAAAAGAAAGAGAAAAAGAAAAAAAGTGCCATGGACATACCTTGGAATATATATATTACATGCATGTGGAAATTTGATTTATAATTTTGACTGTACATTTCCCTATGACGTGATAGGAAAATACATGCAATACATACATATGGCAAGTAAAGTGTAAAGAGAGGTCAATCATGACCGGAAAAAGGTGCGTCCGAACGGGATTAGTTTCATCGAGAAGAAAGAAAGATCATTTCTGAAACATAATTAAATCCAACCAGACTATATTATTAGTACATATATTAATTGAGTAAAATGATAATATAGAAGTGATGTATAAATCAATAAATCAATTATTTTCTTTTCTCCAACCATTTTACAAATTAAGGTACACGTGCATAAGTCATCGGACCTCAACCACATTGGGGTCAAACAATGTATTGTTTCATCTCCAATGAATGGCATTCCTTCTCTCCTCCAAGAATTGATGTCTAATTCAGTGATCAAAGCTTGTTATTAGGTGACCGGGCCTCGCCACTCGAGGTGCCCCCGAACTCGCTGCTCCCGAACTCTTGGCTCGACAGTGCCACCTCCCTGAACCTCTTCATGTCTGCGTTGTAGGCGGAGCTGTCATAGTCTGAGCTCCCATTTCCAGCAGAAAAAACGGAGCTCTGCCCGGGCTTGATCCCTTCATTCAAATCATCCAATGAGACGTCGCCTTCAAGTGCACGGACTATCTGCATTTTCATAACACGAAATTGCTCCCGAATTATTAGTCAGTCGTGATTTAGTGCTATGTAATTTACGTAAAGAAGTTTTGCGGTCTATAGTTTTCGAACCTGGCTCATCTTCGGGCGCTTCCTTGCAGAATGGCGAATGCTAGCGCTAGCACAGGCCACCATTCGAGCCATCTCTTGACGATTATAGTTGCCCTCCATGCATGCATCCACCAACCCATCATAGTTGCCTTCGTCCAATGCACGGGTTAGAAGCGGCCGAGCCTGGTTCCCAATATATTAGCAAGTTAGTAGCTCTCAACGATAAACCGCACTTAAAAATCATCAGCTGCAATATAGTTTAGTATATACCCAGTCCACCAAGCTATCTTCCATAACAATGTTACTGTCCACTGGCCTCTTTCCCGTTATCAACTCCAAGAGCATGATACCAAACGAGAAAACATCAGATTTTTCTGTTAACTTGCCACTCGATGCATACTCCGGCGCCAAATATCTGCAGAGCAGCATTATCTATTAATTATTATCATCCATTTACTTAACAGAGCATAAAGTTTTACAGAGAATCAAAAGTGCTTAGTTACCCGAATGTTCCCATTACACGAGTCGAGACATGAGTGTTGTTGTCCTCAGAAAGTTTTGCCAGCCCAAAATCAGCCACCTATATATCATAGCGAGCAGTTTCAGAAAGCATGATCATAACAATTCCAGTAATTGTCAAAGGGAGTCGGATCGGATCGTATAGAATACCATAGCTTCAAAGTTGTTGTCGAGAAGAATATTGGCTGCTTTGATGTCCCGGTGAATAATTCTAGGATGGCCTGCAAAACAACAAACTCATTTGCAAACGGCATATATATGTTCGTATGGATTCATATGAGAAGTTCAAATTTTATAAAAAAACGCTGGTTAGAAGAGAAGATTAGCAGAAACGGTCTTCTCTTACAATCCTCGTGGAGGTAAGCAAGTCCCTTTGCAGATCCAATTGCGATACGAAGACGTGATTCCCAATCCATGACCGGTCGACCTTGTCCTGCAATCCCACATAACAAAATTAGCTTAGTGAGCTCAGAATATTGGTTTTAATATCAGCATGTTATTACCCGTTAGACTTATGCTGAAGAACGGATGATTTATGTACCGTGAAGGTGATATTCCATGGTGTTGTTCGGGACGAACTCGTAGACCAGCATTCTCTGGCCACCAGAGATGCAGTATCCAACCAGAGACACGAGATGGCGATGGTGAACTCTGCTGATGATCTCCACTTCAGCCTGGAACTCTCTCTCGCCCTGTCCGCTCCCCGACTTAAGACTCTTAACGGCAACCACCTTCCCATTTGGCAGGACCCCCTTGTGCACGTACCCGAAACCGCCCTGTCCTAGCAAATTAGCCTGGGCAAACCCGTTGGTGGCCATGGCAAGCTCGTCGTAGGTGAAGGAGTTGCTATTGAAGCCGAGAGTGATCCCAGGGGATGGGGGCGGCATTGCTGGGTGGTGGCGTGCCCCTGAGTAGTTCGAGCTCATGTCCTCACTGCTCATTGGCGGCGGAGGGGGCGGCGCCGGCCACATCCCACCTGGTGGTGGAGGCAAGCCACTCCCCATGTAGTCCGAGTTTTGCCCGCCTTTGTGCCAGTTCGGCTGCTGAGCGCTCGGATAGTACTCATTAGCTGCCATGCGGAATAAAATGATTGGATCATTTGCTTCAAACTATGTGTTCACACATTATTACCCAAAAAAACTGTGTTGACACATTAAAAGTTGAACGAAAGAAGCCTGGCCCGAACAAAATTAATTAGTCTCGGTCAATAGATTAATATATCTCCCCAAAGAATTAATAAAGACGAGCAATACTTTCTCTATACGTACCCTTATGTCCTATGGAGGGATCTGATCCATAGTAGTGCATCTCTTCGCGCCGTCTCCTCTTCTTTCTCGCGAAGCACGCAACGCAAATCACGATGAACAGGAGAGCCAGCAGGCCGACCCCTACAGAGATCCCAACCACGAGGGGCAGCTTCGCAGAGGTCACAGAAGTCGAGCTCGAGTCACTCGTGGGTGGAGATGGTGGCGCTAGGGCTGGCGTGGAGGGTGTCGACGAGGAGGAGGACCGTGGCGGAGGGGGAGGTGGGGAGGAGTTGGACGACGAGCCCCCAGAGTCTTTTTTTGAGGGGGGTGGAGGAGGAGATGGGTCTTTACTGTTCTCTTCCGAAGGAGGGGGCGGTGAGCTGGAGGGCGGAGGAGAGGACTTATTGGACTCATCAGGTTGGGGTGGCGGGGAAGAGTCGGATGGGGGCGGTGGGGAGGAATCGGAGGGGGGCGGGGCATCAGAAGAAGAGTCCGGGGGTGGAGCGGCCATTTAATGTTCAGGCAGCACCAACCATGAAATGCCCGCGCTTCCGAGGAAGGATTGATCGTGTCAGGACCAGCAGGCACTCCCCCGATCCTCTCCCGTAAATGATAACGTCAATGAACCCTAACGACCAAACACGAAAGCGAAAAAAACATAATCGATCAAGGTGTCCATGATAGAACTAATTAATATTAGCAAAGTTTCATCCAAGTTATAGTGAATCTGTGAAGTCATTGGCACGAATAGTCCAATCAATATCATGGGCTATAAGCAATGCCATCGATCCCAGAAATTGAGAAATTATTGGTAGGTCGTGACGCGCACCCCTGCTCGGTTCACGAAATAGTTTTTCCCAGAAAAATCAGCTTGTAGTTACCACTTCCATGGCAGCCCGGACAGAATGTGCATGTTTTTAACGAACATGATGGGATTCATTTAGCAAATGACATGCATGAAATCATGCAAGATTCGGCCGTTGTCGGACACAGGCGACCGAGAAAACATCAGTTGGCCAAGATCCATATACCCACCCGGTTCACAAATCAGTTTAACTAGAGAACCGAAATGTTCAATTCCAACGCTCTCCTCGACCATAACATCATGTATTTACACGATTCAAAGAGAATAACACATGCACGTGGAACGCTTACATCAAAGAATAAGGGATCATAATCAAAGTTCGTCATGATATATAGCACGACCAGCATCACAAAAGACCACATTTTGGAAGTTCATCTATATTTTCGATCTATTTTCCGAATCTAATCAATGAGGGATAGGGAGGAGGAGGGGGAGGAGGGAATACGTACCTGGAAGAAGAAGAAAGGAGGAGGGGTTCTTCTCAGAAGGAGAAAAGGGAAAAGTGGAGACATTGTGATGAATTCATCCTAAGAGAGAGAAAGAGAGAGAGAGTAATTACCTCTAATTTCGCCACCTCGAATCTCTGTCAGTTTGATTAGTTAATTTCTGTTATAAATTCATGGCTGACATTGTTGGACAATTTTTCACGAATCAGACATGTTTTAGCAATTGTTCATGCCTATATATGTCATGAATTCCATTGGGATTGAGGGGAATTCAATTTAGAGTATGATCAGTTTCAGATTACCTGGTATTCCACCAATTAGTAACCCAAGATTCGAGACTTCTATTAAATGAGGGAGATCCACCAGGGCAAAAATACTATAAACTGATTTTCTATCCCGTGCATTTCACAGGTTCGTTTTCGTATATTCCTATACCGTTTCTTATTGTAATTATGTACATTTTGAAGCACAAATTTTCTGATTATAAAATTATAAAAAATTTCAATTTTCAATTATAATTTCAAATATTTATCTCAACAATTTTTTTGTTAGAAATTAGAGTAATTTAATTATTATTTTTTTACCACATAGCAAGTTACTTACTATAATAATGTTTCGAAACTCTTTTATTTCATTGATATGCATTATCATGTTTTTGTTAATTATCAATATATATTGATATATGTTAAGTTTAGTAGTTAGTATTTCGCTCATTTTCTTAAACAACATTTATGAGATTCTTATTTTTGAAATTTTATTTTTTATTTTATTTATGAGTTTTAAACTCACAGCGATATATCATAATATCTTTCATTTATAAGAGCATCACCCTTTTGCAAATTATATTTTTATTTATGAGGGAAAAGGTTGTTTCTGTCAGTGAGCCTGTGATTAATGGACTAAGTTCAATCACGAGTAACAAAGTTGTCCTCTGAAATCTTGCGATGCCAAATATCAAGCCATCAAGGCTGGAAAATATACTCAAATATAGTGTCTGAGAATTATTGAAGTATTCAGCTTAACTTTCATTGAATCAATTGACACATTATATAGGCTGTGTAATGTTACAAAAGAGGTAACTAATATCCTGACATGAGCCTAATATCCAAGACTACCGAAAATGTCAAATACCGAATATACGGGTTCCTAATATACAATGGTGTCCTAATATGCAATTGTACAGTCTGTAATACTCCCCCTCAAGTTGGAGCGTGAGGATTACGAATGCCCAACTTGGAAAGGATAAAGCGGAAGCGATCTCGACCAAGTGCCTTCGTGAAGATGTCTGCTAGCTGAAGTCGTGTAGACAAATGGTTGGTAGTCACGACTCCTGATTTTATATGCTCACGGACGAAATGACAATCAATCTCAATATGCTTGGTTCGTTCATGAAACACAGGATTCGCAGCAATGTGTATTGCAGCTTGATTATCGCAGAATAAGGGAGTCGGTGTTGTCATACGAATTCCAAGAGAAGATAATAGGTTCCGCAACCAAATAATCTCACTAACGGTTGTTGCCATGGCGCGATACTCTGCTTCAGCAGATGAGCGAGAAACCGTTGTTTGTTTCTTTGTCTTCCATGAGATTGGGCATCCTCCAAGCATAATGAAGTATCCTGTAACAGAACGACGAGTCAAAGGACAACTTGCCCAATCCGAGTCACAAAAAGCTTCGAGCTCCAGAGAAGTAGGCCGCAAATAAATTCCCTGACCGGGAGACAGCTTCAAGTACCGAAGAACCTGCATAGCAGCATCCCAATGATCTTGGCGTGGCTCCTGCATAAATTGTGCCAAAGTATGAAGGGAATAGCTGAGTTCTGGTCTCGTGATAATTAGATAGATGAGTCTCCCAATCAGACGCCTGTATTTTCCTGGATCCGATAACAAATCACTGGAACTCATGGATAGGTGATGACGCTGCTCCATGGGAAAAGGTGATGGTCGCGATGCCAACATCCCACACTCAGCCAAAATATCAAGGACATACTTCCGCTGACTGAGAAAAAGACCAGAGCCCATCCTAGTAACCTTAATGCCAAGAAAATACTTCAGCGATCCCAAATCCTTTATGCGGAAGCACCTATCCAGATATCCTTTAAAAGATTCACAGTGGCTAGCATTGTTGCCCACTATGATCAGATCGTCCACATAGACCAGCACTCCAAGGAAAATATTTCCTCGATTAAAAATAAAAAGAGAATGGTCCGCACCTGATTGAATGAACCCATAGTGCCGAAGTGCCTCCGCAAACTTCGAGAACCAATTTCTTGATGCCTGACGTAGTCCATATAAAGACTTGTGAAACCTGCACGCGGTTCCATTACTAGAAGCAGAAAAACCAGGAGGTAGTTTCATATATACTTCTTCATCCAGGTCCCCATGTAAAAAGGCATTGTTGACGTCCATTTGATGGATGTGCCACTCTTTTGCTACTGCTACTGTTAAGAGACATCGCACAGTTACCAACTTGGCAACTGGTGCAAAAGTCTCATGGTAGTCAATTCCTTCGACCTGGGTGAAACCCTTTGCAACTAGCCACGCCTTATATCGTTCTATACTTCCATCAGCTCGACGCTTCACCTTATACACCCACTTGCAGCCAATAGGATGTTTACCAGGAGGCAATTGTACAATCGTCCATGTCTTGTTTAATTCAAGAGCGCGAATTTCTTCAGACATTGCGTCTCTCCATCTTGGATTTTGGGCAGCCTCTCGATAAGATGAGGGTTCTCTGTCTGAATCAATTGCAGCTAGAAATGCCTTGTGTTGGTTAGAGACAGTGGAATAATCAACAAATTTCTCAATGGGATAGGACGTACCTAAGGAGTGCAAGGTAGTGGGCAAAACTGGAGAAGGGGTCTTATAGCGAGCAGTGTGGACGATATAATCCTTGAAGTGTTTAGGAAGGCTGGGAACCCGTTTAGATCGTCGCAAAGTCACTTCTTGACTTTCCTCTAAATTTCCAGAAGAAATTCCCTTTTTGGATAATTCTCCTGCCCTTTCAAATTGCAAAATGCTGCTCCCCTTTGCGCCCATAATACTCCCCCTAGCTTCTGTAATCCGGACCGGGCTCTTTTCTGTTTGGCCCGGGGCTAAATTATCTCTTATTGCTTCCAGAACTGGCCTAGCGGGCCTGCCCGAATCAGAAGTTTCTTCCTGGGCTGCCCAATCTTGTCCTCGCTGACCGTAGCCCATTTGCTCCACAATGTGGTCTGAGAACGCCCAATTGCTCTCCTTAGGCCAGCTGAGGTATCTTCGAGAAAAAGTGCGCCGCCTCCTTCTTGTTGGTTTGATTTTTCACTCTCTTTGGCAAGAGGAAAAATCGTTTCACAAAATCTCACATCTCTTGACACAAACATCTGCTGATTCTGCAAATCATAAAGTCTCCATCCCTTCTTTCCATGAGGATACCCGATAAAAACACATCGTCGAGACCTTGGCTCAAACTTATCTTTGGTTCGTGTGTGAGCATAGCATAATGACCCAAAAACTCATAAATTTGAGTAATTAGGCTGTTTTCCGAAAAGTACCTCATGTGGGCTCTTGTTATCAAGTAAAGGCGTCGGAGTGATGTTTATCAAGTGGACGGCCGTTGAGATACACTCCCCCCAGAACTTTGTCCTTAATGAGGCCTGAAACATTAGAGCCCTAGCGACGTTGAGGATATGTCGATGCTTCCTTTCAACCCGACCATTCTGCTGCGGTGTATCTACGCAAGACGTCTAATGCACAATACCATGTGTAGAAAAGAATTCTCGCAACTCCCTTGACAAAAACTCCATCCCATTATCACTTCTCAGAATTTTGATCGTGCGACTCAATTGATTCTTTATTAAATTATAAAAATCAATGATAAATCGTCGAGCCTCAGACTTTTCTCGCAATAAATAAACCCACACACCTCGACTAAAATCATCAACAATAGTCAAGAAATAATTGGCTCCACAACTTGCTTTGACTCTATATGGTTCCCACAAATCGCAGTGTATCAACTGAAACGGGTATTCAGCTTTATTCATACTCAAGTAAAATTGTGAGCGTGTCTGTTTCGCTCTAAGACACACATCACACTCCTTATTACTTATTTTAGAAAAATTCAAATCAATACCCTTCAACTTTATCATGCGAGATGGATGACCAAGCCTCTGATGCCAAATATCTACAGATTCTTCCACAACCGCTTGACATTTCTGTGGTGCAGTGGTCACTCGCTTCAGATAATAGACCCCCCCTCGTAGTTCACCCACTCCAAGCGTCCTCCTCGAGGTGCGGTCCTGGATAACACATAAATCAGAGCAAAACGTCACGTAACAATCCATCTCCTTTGACAATTGCGCAATCGAAATTAAATTGCAATTGAAACTGGGCACATAAAGCACGTTGGTAATCTCCATCAGTCCTGCAATTATCACATTTCCCGTCCGGATGGCTTTCACCATGCCCCCGTTTGGAATATATACCGGTGCTCCGCTTTTGATTGGAATAGATGTCGAAAAATATTCAAAACATCCTGTCATGTGTCGTGATGCTCCTGTGTCCAAAATCCATTCATTCTGCAAGGTTATTAAATTAAATTTATTACCGACAAGTCGGTTCGGGTCGATGACATCCTGGGAAAGCATGGATAACAGTCGCTGGAAATGTTCGTCGGGTAGGGCCTCCAGGCGTTCGGCCCGCGAACTCGCTCCCTGCACTGTCTGGACCGCGTTCGCTCGGTCTGGGCCTCGCTGAGTTTGGGCCTTTCCTCGCAGCCCAGCTTTATGCTTGGTCTGTCCCGTCATGGGCCCCTTTCCTGCACTTGTCTTGGACTTGAAATGCCAAGCTGGGTATCCGATTATGGCCCAGCATGTGCCCTTTGTGTGGCCCGGTTTCCCACAGTGACTACAGATCACTTCCCCTTCCCCGAAGCTCTGCAATTTTTCAATCCCAGGTGGTCCGCGTTCTGTTTCTCCTCTGGCAAGGAAGACAGCAGATGCCGGGGCGATTTCTCTCGACCTAGCGACCACCCTCTGCCTCTCTTCGTTCGCCACCATCTTATATATCTTGTTCAGATTTGGCAGTGGTTCGATGCTGAGAATCGTCGATCGGATTGTGTTGAATTCCGAGGTAAGTCCCATAAGGAACTGGTAGCTCTTCTCCGCTTCCCTCTGTGCCGCAATCGCTGCGTTTGCTCCACAGCTACAGCCTGGGTGTGCCAAATAGAATTCCAACTCGTCCCACAGCAATTTCAATTTGCTGTAGTATTCCCGAACATTCAATCCATCCTGTTTGAGAAGACAAATGTCAGTCTTGATTTGAAAAACCCTAGACTAATTCCCTTCGGAAAATCTCTCCTTGAGATCGTCCCATAGGCTTCTGGCATCCACCACGTAAGCTACGGTGGCCTGGAGATTCCCCTCCATTGTGTTAAATATCCACGCCAAAACCGTGGAATTACACCTCTCCCACCTTTCTCTGAGAGGATCTTCATCGTCTGGTCTCTCCAGAGATCCGTTGATGAAAGCTAGCTTGTTCCTGGCTCGAAGCGCAATTAGCATAGCCCATGACCATGTTAGGTAGTTGTCACCGTTGAGGGTGCAACCAATCACCTGGGTTCCTGTGCTGTCAGAAGACGCAAGTCGATAAACCGGCGGTACCTCCATGCTCCTTACTGAGCCGTCCCCTTCTTTTCTGTCCGTTGATGATCTAGAGCCCAGCCTTGGACTCTTCTCATCGTCACTGACATCGGACATTTTGTTGCCGGAAAAATCAATCGGTTCAGGATCTCAATTGCTCTAATACCATGAGAATTATTGAAGTATTCAGCTTAACTTTCATTGAATCAATTGACACAGTATATAGGCTGTGTAATGTTACAAAAGAGGTAACTAATATCCTGACATGAGCCTAATATCCAAGACTACCGAAAATGTCAAATACCGAATATACGGGTTCCTAATATACAATGGTGTCCTAATATGCAATTGTACAGTCTGTAATAGTGTCAGGGGACAACACACATTTTGTAAGCAGCCAAGGTCCGATTGGGATAAGAAGGAGGAGAAGAAGGAGCGAGAGAAGGAAAATAATAAGAAAATAAAGTTGAATGACAAAGATGAAAAATAAAATAAAAAGTGTTAGCAAGGTATGTGAGCTGCAAGGTCGAGAGGAACCATAGGAAGCTGTTGCAGTGTAGAGAGGAACCACATAAGCCGCTGGATGTTGGAGAAAACAATAAATGGAATAAGTAGCGCAACTACCTGGCGAAATTTATAGAGAAAACAACGTTGATGATATATTGTGAAGCGCAAACCCCAAAAACAATTCCAAACGAGCAAATATTTATAAAGGATATAGCTAGTTAGAAACTGTGTTTATTAGTAAGGCTGCTACAATTACATTGGCCATAAGTTAAAAGCAATATAATTATTCATCAAAAAAGCAATATATAATTATTCATAAAAGAAAATTAAAAGCAATATGACAAATTTGATATACTCTAAATAATGCTGGGAAAATGATTATTTGAGTAATTACTTGAGATTATCAAAGGTCAAAAAGGGCAGAATGTTTCATTTTGTGTCATGACGGAAGGAAGTATTTTTGTCATACTTTGTTTAGGATTTGCTTAGGAAGGCCTTCATAAAGCTTATTATGATTTGAAAAATCAGACACATAAAAGACCCAACAAACGCTGGGCAATGGTCTGGTATCACCAAATTTAGAAATAACTATTAGTGATTTCAAATAGATAAGTAAAGCTTGGAGGTGCATTCATCGCAGTATCGTTTCAACAAAAGGGATTGAATTTACAATCAAAAGAGCAGATACCAAGTGTTCGATTCAAAAATAAAAAAGAAGATTACAGAAGCTCTAGTTCAAGATGTGCTGTCAAGTACATTATTGTAACCGGCTGTGGCAGAGGATGTGATTGTCTAGGCAGGACTCTTGAGGCTGTTCGGGGCTTTTTCCAGGCGCAGGAAGCTCAGTCGAGCGCATCGAGGATTGAAGGAAAGTTCGATATTGTGCGAGAGAGTATCCTCAATGGAACTTGGTGTGAATGGGTGAGAGTTTATGTCCTCTCTCTTTTCTGGACACAACTTCAGTTCTTCTGGGGAGGAAAGGAAACTCGAGCTCTAAAGAATCCCGTTGATATATATATATATTTTTTTTACTTGCTAATTTCCTCAAAGTATTTGGAACTCGAGAATTTGATGATAGGCCAGTACAGAGTTACTTCCAAGTTCCAACATTTTCTAGAGTTCCTAAGAGACTATAAAGGCCCTTATTCCCTTTTCCTCTCTTAGGAGAGACTTTTGTAATGTCATCCAGGGTAGCATCCTCGCGGGTTGATGTGTTGGTTTCAAACTGTTTGGTGGTTATTCTTCTTGAGTAATATATCGGGTTCGAATCTTGTTAATGAATAATATTTATGCTGTGAAAGATTTACCCTCTTAATGAACCAACTCGGTTTTAAATGGATTAGTCGGGAGCCCACTAAGCTTCCGAATATCATAGTACACACAATATATGTATATATATGTGTGTGTGTGTGTGTGACCTTTGGAGCAGGGACTTGGGACTTGCCGGACAATCATGCAAGCATTGCTGGCTGGATGAGGCCCATGGTTGGATCATCTTCAGAGACTGACACTGACTTCATGGAGGACGTGAATCAGATCCATAAGTGGACTCTCAGCCCGGCCCATTCTTCCATTGTCTGCTTTCTGCTTTTCGATCGTCAAACCCGATATCAAAAATCGCACTTACATTTTCCCCTTCCTTCAGTAAAGTTCAGTTATTAGTCAACCTTTTTCTTTTCTCTTTTTTTTCCCTTTGAAAAGTGAGAATCATTTGGCCGCTGACCTCGAGGCTCATGAATTGATTTCAACCGTCTGCGGTTTTCATACCTCCTTAAGCATAACTTTTTCTGCAATTTGTCATGTTATTTGTCTGTCCGCTGCGCAAAGTGTTGTTAAGGTTTTTCCAGCAAAACAAAAAACTGTTTTTAAGGTTTATCCTGGAAAAGTCCACATCCCTCGCAGCCCACATGTCCGGGCCACCTGTACATTTGAGCCCCACGGCACCGCCAGGAACCAGTCCACTCCACTCACGCAACCCCCCGCCACTCGCCCAAGAAGGAACAGACATCAATTCTTCTTTTGACTTTTTTGCAGGATTTGACAAGAGGGACACGTCAGATGGCCCGAAGATCCCCCCACTTGATTGAATAGCACATGAAAAGGCAGGAATAAATAAAGAAGAGATATTAAAAAAAAAATTTATATCTACACGGTCGTTTTACATCCCAAGAGCTAAGCTACCTCAAGAGAAAAAAAAAAAAAAAAAAACCCCAAGATTTATATATATAATAAAATGTTTTCTTTTTTCTTCCCTCTTCTCTTTTTTGGTTCTCTCTCTTTTTTTTTTTTTTTTTCCCTCCCATTTGGTTTTCCCTCCATTTCCTCAGGACTCGCAGGGCAACAAAGGGAGCAGGGGAGGGAGGGTCGATGGATGGAATTTGGCGGTAAAACTAAGAAAGCAAAGTATTCCCCTCAACTGCCATTTGAAATGAAAACAAAGAGAGGCCAACGGCTAACCTAAAAAAAAAAAAAACACCAAAGGGCTTCTTCATCCAGTGTACTCTTGCCAAAAGACACCTGACTGACAATCCTCTCATCCTAACGACTTTTTGAACAAACAGATCCTCTCCCCCCCACATAAACCCACCCCCAACGGGACACTACCTTCCTCCCCCCAGCTCACCCTCTCCCTCTCTCTCTTTCTTTCTTCCTCCACTGCCACCTTCTGCCTCTCAACAACTATCAACCTCATCAAAATCACAACCCCTGTTAAAGAGTGGTAAAGTGGTCGGGAGGACGAGCGTCGAGGCGGCCTCTGCATCAGTGATGCTTCTTCGACGACTTCGCAAACTCGATCACATCTTCGTCGTCTTCCTTGTCTTCCTCGCCCGAGTCGTCTCTTTTCCTCTTGAGGAATGAAGTGGAAGGAGGATCCACCTGGAGATCCTCCTCGTCGTCTACCTCCTCTTCCTCCTCCTCCTCTTCTTCTTCATGCTCTTCGTCCTCGTTTCCTGGGTCCATGTCATTGCCCCCTGCTGCATCTTCTTGCTCAACCTGACCCACTGGTTGGACCAAGTAGCCAGCACCGTAATCTTCTTCCTGAAAGCAACTCGTGCAAATCACTGATTAGTTATTTATGACACACCCACACTTTGTTCATAGCAACAAAATAAAACTACTTCCACTCGGTAGAAAGGCCATTTATAACAACCAGCATGCCAAAAAATAAACTGTCAAGACTGAGTTAAACGGGAAAGGAACCGTCCAGAAACAACGACAAAGATTCAAGGTACTACAGTTAACATTATCCAGGTAGAAAAGTGGTGGTTCCTAATAATAGCAGGCCACTAAATTTTATTTCGTTATCTTATAGTAGATAACCATATGCTTTTGTATTTAATTTGCAACTCCAGTTAAACCTAACAATTCTTACAAGTTACAAATACTAATCCCCTGCAAGGAAAACGGTAAAACTAATCACCAATTAATAAAGAAAGTGGCAACAAAAGTTACTCCTCGAAATCACATAGTAGCAATCCTTCAAAACAGGTCAGAAACTACGAGACAGTTGCATCGCATGGTCTGAAACTTAAAACTCAATCTCAGCAAATCGCAAAAAGCGAAAACTCTTTATTTGATATTGAGCATTTCATTTCATCTTATTTACCCCTTAAATGCAAAAATGGCATGTGATGCGAGTGGTAATACCACGAAAAAGTCAATGGAAAAATTAACACATTAACAATATACAGCACAGAGACACTGCAATTAATTCACGAGATATATTTCAGGTTATCCAAAACAATGAATAATAGCCAATTCAAATCACACAAGCCAGACAAATAATGATCAGATATAATGCAATTCAATAAATAGCAATTTAACACAAAAAAAAAATAAGTTTGGGAATACTGAAGCACAATAGCACATTAATCATGCAGAATGCACCATTCTCACAACCAGAATGAAACCTCACCTCTTCCTCATCATCATCATCCACTTTAAACTCCGCAGGTTCATCAGCATCGTGCTCCTCTTCCCCAGTCTCTCCATCATCGTCCTCATCCTCATCGTCCTCTCCTTGCTCATGCCCATCAATCTCGCCTTCCATACTCAACAACCGCCCCTGACGCTGAGGTCCACCAATTCCACCCTCTTCATTATCCACCTCCTCTTCGTCCTCATCATCATCTTCATCCTCATCATCGTCCTCAACACCATCTTCCTCATCATCACTGTCCTCTATCTCATGAACCTCTACAACATCGTCATCATCAGAATCCGCCTCATCATCATCAACCTCTTCCCCTGAATCGCTCTCATCCTCATCCTCCCCATCTTCCTCAACATCCTCACCAATCTCTCCGCCACCCACTGCTCCAATCCGAAAACCATTTGCCTCATGGTTAGATCCATTTACTCTACCCCTACCTGATTCTGTCTCCTCCTCATCTGCATCACTCTCCTCATCCTCATCCTCATCGACATCTACAATCCCTTCAACTCCCTCACTATGTCCATTATTCATTCCATATGGCCGTTCATCTCCATCGATTTCACCACTCCCAGGATCATCCTCTTCCTCCTCCTCCTCATCATCTTCCTCCTCTTCATCAGACTCCGGCCTCTCGTTCTCCTCAGCATCCATCTTATCTAAGTACTTCAGCGACTTAATCAAACCAAAAACCCTAGATCTATAATCCTTAACCCTGGTGACAGGACATTCATAAAGATCGAGCGAGACAAGCCTGAGCTGCGCAAGCGGGGCCAGATCCTCAATATACTGGATCCTATTATTTGACAGGTCGAGGTCACGGAGAGAATCAAGACCTGCTTCCACGAGTTTCTCGAGGCCGTTAGCTATACGATTATCCGAAAGTATCAGCTTCTGCAGGCCCCGGAGCCGCGGGAACTGCTCTAGGGAGGAGACCCCGATGTTGGCGATCGACAGGTGCTGAAGGTTCTGGAACTTCTCCAGCACACTCGGCGGCGGCAGTCGGCCATGGGGGCACTTGACAGCGCCGTCCAGGGTGAGGGTCCGGACGCCGGCGGGGTCCGTTTGGCCTTCAAGAGCAGCCTCCACCGCCCTCTCCCAGCTCTCGTCCATCAAAAAACGCGTCGCACGCACAAAACCGCCACAGAACCGACAAATCCGACCAATATATACCGCAAAACACACGACCCGAGGGCTCAAATCGGCTCAGAGCGCAGGGAGCTCGCCGGGAGACCTCTCATGAGAGAGGGCGAAACGAAGAGGTTCGTCAATCCAAACCTAGCCGTGATCGATTGATTCCACCCTTTCAACGATCTCAGCAGGCTCGCGTTCAACCCTAGCCTTCACCAGCCGCACGGCAGCAGCGAGAGGTGACAGCACGTGACTTTTGCCCTAATCCCTTCCGTTTTCTCTCTCTACCGCTCTCTCTCTTTCTCTCTCTTGGCCTGCTGTGTCTCTGTGTGCGTGACTTTATTGGGCAAGTGGGGGAAGGAGGGATAGATAGAGGGGGCAGCCGGAGCACCATTTAGGACCGGGTCGGGTGCGGTTTATCGGGCCGGGTTTTACCTTTAATTATTGGAGAACCCTGGGCCGTTGGATTTCAATTCACGCGGATCGGTGACGTGGAACGATGGACGGCAGAGATTGGCGATGGTTGTGTTTCTTTCGAGAAGGATTGTGGGCTGAGGGAGGAAAAGAGAGAGAAGGGGACGCGATCCGTCTGGATACGTGCAAATATCGGCGCTGTTTAGCAACTTGGCCCTGCGGTTCATCAGAATAACGAGAATGCCACGAAGGATATGGACGAAAGAGGAAACGCGTCGTTTCCTTTCATCGTTCTCCGTGTAGATAAAAATCAAAATTATATATTATATACCTCAAATCTACTATTACCATTTAGAGCTGGAAAGAAAAGCTCAATCCTTTTAGCTGCAAATACAATATGTACCAATAAACATAATTTATGTGGCAATAAAAAACTATAATTTATACCAATGTTAATTTTATATAAGTTATTGTAAGTTTGTAACTTTTTTTTTTATCGCGATTTAAGGAGAGTTATGGAGAGTGAGAGTTATGAAGAGATAGATAATCTTTCATGCGAAGATTACAAGTAGCATTTTACAGATAAACTAGCCAAGTGTGGTTCAAAATAAATAAACAAATGACCAGACTCACGTAAAACTTTGCCTATTTCATCAATTTCATGATAACAATTAAAATAGCTCATTGGCCATCTTAGAAGTAAATTATTGACGTATGCATTATTCATAATGATATAAATTCAAATACACCAACATGCGAAGACACAGATACCATAATATTTATAAATAATAACATCAAACCCGTGCATGCAAGCCACCAAGACTAGTATGCACATACGTTGAAAATAAATTTGTTTTCGACAAAATTTTACACTAATTTTTTAGAGATTTTTTTTTTTCGCTTGATGAATTATATTTGAGAAAATGAAAATTAAAAACTAATATAAGAAAAGAAGAGTAAAAAAGATTGGTTAAATCAACTCGACTTAAATTAAATTAGCCGGAGCCTGCTCAGATACCAATATACATAACGAAAAGAAGAATGAAGACCACCACTCCTGAGAAAGGTTGCCGATGGCTTGTAAGTCGGACACGGAAATTCCCGATTCTAGGTTAAGAGCGAGTACCCCTACTCTACACTGCTTCGGGACCCTGTTAGTCTTTTGTAAAATGAAAAGAACAGGAAACAGAAACAATCTACAGAGAGATCTTGCATCATAATTCATAAGGGAACAGATGCTCGCACCAAGGGAAGGAGTAGTAAAATAAAAGATTTCATCAGGAGGCACCAAGAAGGCGCATGATTAAGCATATCCAAGGGAATGAAGAACTAATGCTTTCACTTCTCATATTACAAGGTTTACATCAGATTTAACCAAGCCGGTCCATGAAGAAAAACACCGAAGAGAACGCCAAGATCATCATTTATATCTGTACAGAGCTAAAACAATGCCCGATTTCCCATGTCTCAAACACCCCCTACTGATTGCTGTGTCGACCCTCGTTCGGGTTCTCACCTTGTTTCACCTCAGGATAACCCGACACGAGCTTTGCTTGCTGGAGAAACTGAGAATTCCAACGTGAGCCCGATGAACCTGGGTTCCGAAATGGCCACGGGACTGAATTCCCGCTGGGACCCGACTTGAGCGGACTAGCAGCACTCTTCAGGTCCATTTCCTCTTTGTCGAACTCTCTACCCTTCAATGCGACCTCCTTGACATCTATTTCCATTCCTTCGGCATGATTGACACCTGAAGGTCCAAATGAAAGCCAAGGCTGGCGGAAACCCTGTAACTGAGGCTGATTCGATGTGGTGGCCTGGGACCCACTTAAGCTAGTTTTAGATTCTGAATCCTCTCTGGTCCTGCTAAATTCAGGGGCCTCGTTAGGTCTGCTCAGTTTGGCCTCGGGCAGCTTACTGTCTTTATCCGAAGAGGTCAGATCGATTGTCTCGGTTTTTGGTGCTGAGGATGACGACCGAGTGGAAGCGATGGCAGTGGTCGGGAAAGCCTTCTCAGGGGGGATGGCTGGTGTGTAATTAGCAGGCAGAAGGTCATCCCAGTTCTCGAGCAGCTCCTTGTAGACCTTTCGGAGGGTGACCTCTGTGAGGCCTGTCACTTTGCAGATCTCAGCTTGAGTCTTCCTCTTGTCCTCGAGCTGGCATGCGAGGTAGATGGCAGCTGCAGAGATGCTTATTGGGTTCCTCCTTGTGCAGAAGCATTTGTTGATCACAACTTCTCCGATATGAGTTGCTAGCACCTGAAGTCAGCCATGGAAATAAGAGAGACAAGAAAATGATGAAAGTGGTGTTTATTCCGTTTCGTTGTCCATTTACTCTATCAAATAAACATATAATTTAGAGATATGGAATAATAATAATTTAACAGTGACAATAAGGGTAACTATTTTCAGCTTAGTATTGGGTACAGAGGAGATCCATACCTGCTTCTGATTTGCTCAATTAACCATCATGTTCTTTACTCGGTACACCAGACTTTTTCGATACATGATGTTCATGAGTTTGGATTTCTGCAAGGCAACGCGGCCGAACACAAGGTTCAAAAGCTCAAGAGGGCGGACACGAGACCTTACCTGAGCTGATTTATTGAGTTGGAGGAGAGAACAAAATCTGGGCATGTGGACAGAGATGGAGTTGCTATTAATAGGCTGACTTAACTGAAGGGCCTCCCCCAGTATCTTGATATACTTCCCAATTTCTTTCTGCGGGACATTTGCCGCGATAGAGATTTCCTGTACATTAAACTCTACATTAGCTCGAATTGCATATTTCTTGGATCCTGACTAAGAATCGGCGGGGAAAGATCTACTGCCAATTCACTCGCATAAAACAAGAATAAAGAAGCATGTCTTGAGCATAGTGTTCGAGCACAAATATATGACCACAACTGCAAGACCGAACAAGACACCAGTTTATCAAACATATACATAATCTTGCTATCACATGTAAAGGAGCGGACTTTGCAATTTGCAAATCACCATTCTTTAATAATAAATTTCCTATCTACTTTCACATCTATATATACATATTAATTTTTAATAACAAATTTCACGTCTACTTTCACATCTATATATATATTCTCATACATCCATACATTTATCAACACTTGCAATCATTGCACAAAATAAAGTTGAATTGGATCGTTATCCAACTTGAAAAACAAACGCAAGCTAACAAATCAATGCCTAGAGAGACTAATACAGCCATGTTCGGCAACGGACTAACAGAGACAAGCTGCGCTGCTGGAGTGTAAACTAATCTCAGCAATGTCGAAGTCGAACTTCGATCCTATGAAATAGTGATACATCGTGGAAACCCGATACCGAAAGTCACATTTTGTCAAATGATTATTTGCTTCTGCTTTCATCACATTCGAATACATCATGCGAACCCAGACTAATAATGCTACCAACAGCAAGAACAACACGGCAATGGATCAAATATCAAATTATCAATACCATCAAAAGCTCCATAAGTAATGTTGAAGGGGAAGAACTTTTACTTGCAGAGTACGGGGCTCTTGGGCCTCTCTGATGGCCTGAACGAGAGCGGCAGTGGCGAGGGCCTCGACGCTGCGGTTCCGCAAGCAAGTGGCCGAGCAGCAATCCCTGAAAAGTTTAAAGGCGTGCTCCGATATGTAGTAATCCAAGCCCAAAATCGACGCGACGTCGACGATCTGCATGTAGGCCCTGAGGTTGTCCACCGCCACCGTCGACGACGAGGGCCCCGAAGGATTGGAGGTTTCCAGAATCCGCTCGAGCTCGGCGAGGTGGCCGGAGAAGGAGATGGAGGTGCGGAGGGAGAGAGGACGGGGCTCGAGTGACCAGGTGGAGAAGGCGGTGATGAAGCCCGTGGGCTCGAAGGGGTCGGCCTCGGCATCGTAGCCGGCGGCGGAGGAGAGGTTTAGGGCAGGGGTTTGGGGGAGGTCGGAGGTGACGAGGGGGAGGGGTGTGTCCTGGGCGCGGAGGTGGAACAGGTGGTAGGGATGATGCTGGCGCTCCTCGACGACGCGGCCGCAGGAGGCACACTCGGTGATGGAGCGGCCGCTGCTCGTGGTCGCGCACCGCCCCTGCGCCGCCGAGCAGTACGGACACTTCATTTCTGCAATCTTTGCTCCGACTCCGGTCCGTCCCGATAGCTCCGGACGAAATGAACTCAGTTGAATCGTGGGCTTTGGCGAGTGGGCCCAGCCCGTAAGGATAGCGTTTTCATGAGCCCATTATAAATCCGGACACTTTCACGGTCGCTTTAAAGTGATCATTACTTCTCCTAAATCCCGTAGATCGATTCAACAGTTCGAACCTTAATCGATAATCAGTACTCACTTTAAGTTACCGTGGAGTTTCTCATAAATCGAAAATACCGTTGATGTTGCCAAACCAAAGTTTATTTTTGTGCAGCGATCGTGCTCTTACAAGAATATTGAGTAGACGGTTGATGTATCTGACTCGACATCTTTTGTAGTGTACATTCCCAGTCCGTGTCACAACTGATTCGGTAAGCTACATGTCCACTGCACGGTGCACAGGGAACTGCCTTTGGTGCCCCAATAACTTGCTTGTGGCGCCAACCTTCCGGTCGCGCAATAACCTATCGAACTAGTCATTCTACATCCATTTAATTTGATGTAAATTGATTAGTCGCATATTTTAGACTACAGTGGCATGCTCGATTGTCCCAGTCGATACATAGAGAAAAAAAAAAAGAAAAAAAAAAAGAACTGAATTCTAGCCAAATCTGAAATTCAATGCAAATCTTGTACTTCTATTTTTTGATAGGTAAATCTGGAATTTCTAATTAATACTCGTATCTATTAAAATTCAGATAATAGCATTTAACTATGGAGGGATTCCAAAAAGAGTGTTAACGAACATTTCATCGATCAGACGTCAATTATGTGGTTTAAAAGGATCTGACCAATAAAACTACTTGGCACATTCTCGCAATTGATCATTCTAATCGGTATTCCGATCACTCCTCTAAGCCTGACGCCAAGCAAAACGGCATTGATTTTCGCTATCGATACATAATTCTCGTGGATAAGTTCCGACAAGGCCGTTGTATCGAGTTCTATTTCTCCCTAAGGCTACAGCCTACGGGGCACGCAGCTCTTTATTTACGGGACAGAAGAATTATCGGTCTATCTACCATAAGCCTGATGACACTATTGATTGCCAGCGTTGCTGTCCTTTGGCTTTGGCTTTGGCTTGGGCTGGCTTTCTCTACCGAACATCATCTCAATCTCCTCCAAGGACTTCTCCTTGGTCTCCGGCAAGAAGAAGTAAAAGAATATCAAGGCCACCACCGCTATCCCGGCGAACATGAAGAAGCTCCCGCCGATCGTAATGGTGTGCGAAATTGACAGGAAACTCATCGAGACCGCCGCGTTCATGAACCTGTTCACCGCCACCCCTATGGCCATCCCCTGGGCCCTGAGCCTGAGAGGGAAGATCTCCGTGCTGTACACCCACGTGACCGGCCCCAGCCCAAACGACATCAGGGCCACGAATGCGTACGTAGCGACGATGCTGAGCACCAGTGCCCACAGGAGCTTTTCCTTGGAGTGCTCCACTATGGTCAGGCACAAGCCTAGCCCTGATAACGAGACGATGATCCCTACCGTGCTTCCGAGGAGGAGCTTCCTCCTGCCGACCCGGTCCATCAGGAGGGTGGACAGGAATACGAACGTTAACTTGGTCAGCCCAACCCCGACTGTCGCAAGCAGGAGCTTCTTCTGGCTAGTGACCCCTGCCTTTTTAAAGATCCGGGGGCTGTACAGTATGACGGCCTGGATGCCCGTGGCGTGCTCGAAGAAGTGGATGCCGAGGGCGGCCAATAAGACCCATCGGACGCTCGGGGTGGGCTTTATCAGGAGCTCCTTCCACACACCTTTCCCGGAGCTTACGTTATCTGGAATATCAATATAATCATCGGTGCAGTCGGGGTTAATCCCAGCTGCAGCCAATATGTCCCTGAACCGGACATCCGCTTCCTCGTCGGAGCTCGATACTTTTCTCAGTATCGCTTTTGCATCACGTAGTCGACCCTGAAACATAGCAGCGACAAAATATAATCGCCTAATGGTCAAAATCAAACCGATATCCAAATAAAAATTAGTTAAACAAAATTACCTGCAAGACAAGCCACCTTGGGGACTCGGGCATTTGCAAGATACCCAAGGCCAACATAAGTGAAGGGGCTGCCGCGATACCTAGCATCAACCTCCATCCGAGTCTCAGGGCCATCCTCGCGAACACTAAGTTAGACACATAACCGGACAGGATACCGACGCTTATACAGACCTCGGATATACCCGTCAGCATCCCACGGGCCGACGGGGCGGCGACCTCGGAGATGTAGACTGGCGCTATCATGAGGGCGAACCCAACCGAAATGCCAGCCGTGCACCGCCCCGCCATGAGGACCCCATAGTTTGGGGCCCAGCCCATCAGGACCGACCCAACCATGAAGATTAATGATGCCAGCACAATCGTGTAGCGCCGACCAATGTAGTCGGATATCCGCCCGGCCACCAAGGTCCCAACCAGGGCGCACAGGTTCAAGATCCCCGCGAGGACCTCGACCTGCGTGTCTCCGATCAAGAGGTCCTTCTTGATGAAAATCAGCGCCCCGCTAATGACTCCCGTATCTGGTACCGAACAACGAAAATCAATAAACCAATCGAACGAGATCATCACAACCACACACGGACTACACATCAAAGAAGCCACACGTACCGTAGCCAAATATTATATTAATCATCGATGCGACGATAGCGCAGGCGCATGCATACTTGAATCCACCTCCACGGGGCTTGCCACCGGCACCCTCCTCGACCGAAACCATGATGACTGGACGTTCTTCCCGACTAGCTCTCGATATCGACTTCACCGGCCAAGCTCGGGACTCTGTCTATGTGTTTAAAAGCTTGCGTGGAAGCACAAATTGCAAAGAATCAAGAGGTGAACCTTTTTATAGACAGAAAAATCTTCTGTCTGTATGACATTGAGAGGGACAGAGATATCTCATCAATTTAGGGGATGTCAAAAGTTCCCAAGGACAACTCCTCGCTGATCAACCAGACCTGCTCTCAGTAAGTTAGTTAGTTAGGTCTTAAATTAATTAAATTGCTTTGGAATTCAGCTGTAATTGGATAAATATATCAAACAATATCTCAAAAATGCAAAAAGCGGATTTATTGAATGAAAATAGGCTGATTATTAGCACGAACTGTTAATTCCAAATTGCCCCTTAACCACATCATCGTCAGACTCAGATCAATTGGTTCATTTTTATTTTTTTTTAGTAAAGTGCAGTTTGCACCCCCACCATTGAGCTTAGTGGTAAAGTGCCCATAACCTTTAAAATTTTGCAATATGCCACCTGACCTATTTAAAAAGAAGCAAAGTGCATCACGAATTACTTTTCCAACCACTTTTTCCGGCTAAAAATTAATTTATCATTAATTTCAATATCAAAATTTTAAAAATAATTTCAAAAATTAAATTAAAAAAAATGTAAGAGAGAGACCGCCGCCAGTTTGTCCGGTGGTTGGGCGGCTAGCCACCACCTCCCCCCTCTCATCCCAAATCTCTTGTATATAAGATCCTTGCTCTTTTTCGTTTTTCACATAAATGTGATTCCGTTCAACCTATGTTTCTCCTTACAATTCGGCCTTTTCGGATTCATCCTTAATTCGATTGACCGATTAACCAAAACCCACAGTGACAGCCACTTTGCTTGGTTGTCCCCACGTAGCAGATTGTGCCTGCATGCTTCAACTTCATTAGGTTATAAGAAAATGAAATTTGTGCATAAGCTTTTGATCCTCTATAACAAATCAAATGCCCGCAATTTTCATATTGACCTCGTGGGTGAGAGTGTAAGTATTGTCTTGTTTGTGGATGGTTGCGTTTGTATTAGAGAGAGATTTAGAAAGAGAAGCTCTCTTTTCCGTTCAAGATTTGGGGTTTCTTCCTTTAATTTCAAATTTTAAATTTTCAAATTATATTTTAAAAATTAAAATAAATAAATTGATAATAAATTAATGTTTGACGGGAAGAAGTGATCGGAAAAGTACCTAAGATGCACTTTGCCGTTTTTTAAATAAGTTAGGTGGCATAGTCCAAAATTTTAAAGGTCAGGGGGCATTTTGCCAATAGGCTCAAGGGTCGGAATTGCAAACCACATTTTACTCTCTCTTTTTTTCTCTTTATTATGTCCACAATTAATGGTCGAGATAACCAGGAAAAACAAACAGCGGAACCATTCTTGGACTTACTATGAGTGTAAATGTTTAGATCTCGACGTGGTGCCTACCTTCATTGGATCATGCATACCGAGCCGAAAAACATCGTCTTCGTCGGGAAATATAGCTGCAGGAACAAAATAGAAGTCAATGATATATACACGCACGTGCATGAATTATCAGATTCGTACCTATCAATACGGAGCAATATATATATATATATATATATATATATACATCTACGTACATCTATATATTTCAATCATTTAAATGAAGATAGATTTTAGCACGTCAGACAAAGATGTTGGGGAAAAGAAAATTACAATTATACATATAAAGCTAAAATCAGATGATATATTATAGCAATTATAATTATACATATATTATATCTTTATAGCAAGTTAGACCAATGTCCTCATTAGCATTTAATAACTATCTTCCTTTGTCCGGTTTATATGGAAAACTATAATTATTCTTATTACAAACCAGAGTTTGTCGAACATACAGTCTTGTCCTCATTGGATAAAAGTATTGTAATTTAAAAAAGGAAATTTAGTGCAGTAACATTAGTCACTAATTTGAAATCAAGAGATTCGAGATTTAATTTTCACAATGAAACGTACTACACTCAT
This sequence comes from Punica granatum, assembly GCF_007655135.1. Classification (NCBI taxonomy): domain Eukaryota; kingdom Viridiplantae; phylum Streptophyta; class Magnoliopsida; order Myrtales; family Lythraceae; genus Punica; species Punica granatum. The sequence continues at coordinate 6,881,404 of NC_045129.1, forward strand.
TTATTTTACTTTCTATATTCTTTGGTAAGTGTAGTGTTTTTTATAAGTATTGATTTCTATATTCTTAATCCTGTACTACGATTATGAGCCTTCATTATATTATTTTTTTTCTCTTTAAATTGCACTTCATAATGAGGAGTCGAGCCCACTGGATCCACATATTCTCAAGTTGGGTGGGCCTAACGTTTAATTGACTTCCCGCTCGGCCGAGAGGGAGCCTAGTTGAACAAGATCAGTACTTTCCGCGACGGTCTTACCCACGTGATGCATGACGCGAGTATACGAACAAATAATTGGATATATAAGACACCAAATTGAAATGGCAAATCGACGAGAATGCTGCATAATACTGGCATAGACTGCACGGGACCATCGTTGGGACGCAGCGAGCATGGGTAGGACCAGGCTGTCATGTTAGCTCGAGAGAGCTGGTTGCTCATTCGACCTCTCTCCGAACCGATTCTATACCTGAACTCCTCGACTCGTCCCCAGTTGTGGCTGTTCACTGTACGGAGTGAACACAATCAATACTGTCGTTATCTGCAAGTCGCGTATCTATCTAGTGCGGTATGATATAAGGTGGATCGGTCTCTTGTACTGTATGCGACTGGTCTGATATTAGAAGATATTTCTGGTGGTGATGAAAAAGTAATCGAGGAGAGTTTTAGGGGGTCTACTACTTTACGGTCAGCTCCGGTGGACAGAATCTACAGGTGGGATTGCTGATAGAGATGGATGTCCGGTCATTGGACCGGCCGCCATTTCTTTTCCTGCGTTTCAGATAACTTTTCTGGTCGAAAAGGGACTTTGCTCCTAAAAGTAGGGAGGCACACGGGGTTAGGTTATACCCGAGAACTATCGCAACCTACCCGATGAGTTGTTGCGAGGATGGTTCCTCCATTGGATCGACCGTGTTCCGATTCTCAAAGCATGTCGAAGCATGTCCGAATTTATGTGCTATGAGGAATCGAAATCGAGAAAAGTAATCGGATGTTCAGTAGGAGATGAGCTAAAAGTAATTCACCGCTTATTAATTAATTGTGAAAAATTATAAGGCAATTTGTTCTTGCTAAATATGTTTAATTAACAAGTAGTCCTGCTAATATGATCGGGGTGATAAAGTGTTTCAAAGTAGGAAATTTTAGGTAATCCAAATTGAAGATACTATCATGGAATATATGAATATTTACAAGCTTTTCATGATATAAGATAGGCAGTCGCTACGGCACGCAGGCCAATTTTAAGGTATCGATATCCTAACGACGCGAATCAACCAAAACGATGCGACATTAAAAGTAAAGCGGAAATAACTGGCCGTACAAAGTCAAGTGCTCCTAAGAGTCCTGCTATTGACTGCTGCTGACACGAGCATGTTTCACTTAGGGAGTCCAGAAAACATTAGACATGGCCTAAGATCAGGCCAAAATAAAAGTTGAGTCAGAGTCGGGTTTTACGTTTTCTAACATTCCCATGTTAAAATTAGCATGCTTCATGTCATAAACCGGGAACCGGACTAGTGATTTCACTTATGTATGAATATGCATCATTTGTATTTGATCAAAACTCTCGATGGTAACATAGAAGTGTAACTGATCAACATACTTGGGATGAGCGAATCTCAGAATGGATCTCCAGTAGGGGTCGTGTACCCGAAATGCGTTCCCCCCATCGAGGCTTTGATAATCAACATAATTAAACAAGTTATCAGCCCCCAAAAGTGGGTTCATATCCAATTTCAAACAGAGATCGAAATTTTGAGGGAGAAAAAGAAAGGGCAGCATTTAAAGTGTTCTCTGTACAAATTGTGCAAAGAAGTTCCTCAGGCTTTGTATTTGGCAAAATTTGGTATGTGCATGCATCTGCACACAGAATTCCAACAAGAGAATAATTCTCTTCCCAGAATTGATGAATATGGCACAAGGATGACATATTTCCTCATCTTGGCTTTCAAAGTATGGTAGCAGTAAAGAGGAAAATGAACAATTACTAATCGTCTGGTCATCTCGAACCTCAGTTGCCACTATTCAAGACCCAGAAAGAACCCTTGGATTCGCAGATATCAGTGATAACCTGCAACAAGGCAGAAAACAGAACATGGTAGTTTTCAGACGCCGAATCCTCAAATGTAAAATATTTTCTACAATAAGGTATTCTGAATTCTCTTGGGCTTATTTTGATTAGTGTGAAGTATAATATCAAGGAAATATTTGGAACTAGGAGGCAACAGTTTCCCGAACATTTCCGCCAGTGTGGTTTTTGACGGGATTATCACTTTTTCTGTACTAGACGGAAACTCTATCAAAATCTCCCAGGTAACCTTCATGCATGCACTGGAGGGGGGAAAATCCATGTGAACCACCATACAAACAAAGGCCAAATATTTTTGCAAGCAGAGAAAGAGGGTGTAGTGCAGTGGCTAACACCCTCACCTGGTAACCTAAAGGTTCCAGATTTGATTCTCATCAGTGGGACTACCCATGCCCATTTATTTAGATTTCCTTTCCATTTCCTTGTACTAGGCCATGAGCCTCCTATTGTAACCGAAAAAAAAAACATATTTTTGCAAGCATTTTTCACTGCGTGAAAATTCTGTCAAAAAGAAATTACATAAGCTTCAAAATAAAACCTGTAAGAATATAGTAGCTAACCTTTTCAAATTCATTCTTAGAAATGTCCCTCTTGAGAGAGATCTTGGCGGCTTCGATGACCTCTCCCTTCTTAAGTTTTGCTTCAGGTCCTTTGCCTATGAAAAGATCCATGACCACTCTCCTGCTCACACGAATAAAATTTGAGAGACAAATCATATGTGCAGGATTACAGACTTTGACATAACAATACCATAGAGAGAGAGAGAGAGAGAAATCGATGACCTCAACGGATCGAGTTCTGGGTGATCTGGAGACGATTTCAAGACGTAAAATCCATGAATATTTACAGCAATTCGATTTAAAACCTCCCGGAGCTCTTCTGGGGAATCAACTGCTTGAGCTGCATTTCTTGCCATTCTAGCATCTGCTTTCGGATTGGTCGACTCAGAAACTGCCTGACCCCGCAACCGCTCACAAATAATCTGATAGCTACCAAAGGAAGAAAACATAGAGTTTTAATATAAGTCGGGAAAGGATTTTAAACAATAGTATCATCCTTGAGATGAATAGAGCTCGCACTTCTGTCTTAAAATTGACAGGATTGGCATAGTATAGCGGAAAATTTCAAACTTTCATATGCATCATCTAATGATGCAAGACAGTATAGTTCATTAATTTTGAAAGAGCGACGAGATCACACACGTCATATGCCAGGAATAGTCCGGCAGAAATTTAATTCAGTTGTCTAACATTGCGACATAATCAAACACACCAACATAGGTTTGTGAGATGAGCCACTGCAGGATTATAAACACCTCTCTTTCTCATCTGGGGTTTCATGAAGCAGCCAATGTCTCCACCAAGGGAAAATTTTCTTCATGATATATTACGTGCAGCTCAGTCCAAAGATGAAACACCAAATAGAACATGAAACTTAATCGACTATTTTATAGTCGTCAAATTCAATTTACTGACCAACAGATTAAGCATAAAGAGTTCCTTGCACATTGGTCGAATTGTGTGTATGATCAGAATTACTTAGGGCGGAGGTCCTTCCATTTGCATATTCTAGCAGTAAGCTGGACCCTTCCACCTATACAGTCTAGGGAAGTCAACCTTTGAAGTAGGATAGTCAATGAGCTCATAAAACAATATGATGATTCACTATGGAATCCTTTGTAATGTCTTTGCCGTTTGATACACTCTAAGCATTGTGGTTCAAGATACTTCGTATTTCCTAATCACTCACTTCTAAGTAAGTCGACAATCAAACACAGTGTATTTGAGATTTGAGACTCTGAATTTAGAATCACATAGCTAAATTCTCATATTCAGAACTTTGAATTTCATCTCATCTATTTCATAAGGAACAAATTTTTTTTTTTTCTTTGGCATCTCTATAACTCAAGTATCTATGCAGTTAGACCTTAATATTAATTAGCTGATGCTTTTCTACAAACACTGGACCCACAAAAAAAGAAAAAGAAAAGAAAGAATCATATATTTACAGCAGTCAATTATGCTAGAAAGATGCATTGAAGGTAAATTGAGAGGACAACAACTGAAACTGACAATGCAAAACATGATAAGTCAAGAAGCCACACCTGCAAACCTTCTGATTTTGAAAAACTTTCTGCAGTGCCTTTGGCAAAGCTTCACGAGTTTCAGATGACATGGTTGTCCTGCTTGGATCTTTTACTGTAGTTCTATCGATTTTTGAAGATTTTGCTTCCTTGGTGACCATGCGTGGCTGCCTCAGTTTAGCATTGTTCATATTATTCTCCTCTCTCGCGTTCGGCCTGCCTTTTTTATTGAGAAAATCCATTATCTTTCTTTCATTATTCTCCCACTGTTGGGATTGACTATTGACAATATCTGGATGCTTTTTCAAAAACGATACATCTGTTGGCTGCTTGAATTTCCAGTCATCCAGTGAAGGTCTCTCTACAGCAAATATGTTCAGGAACTTTTTCACGTGATCAGAGAGAGCTTTTGGATGGGGAAGTACTGATTTCCGAATCACTGGATCTTTGCTGAACCCTAAGAGGATGTAATCTCGTGCAAGGGATTCAAGCGGATCCTTGACTACCAATGAAGTCTTTGCCACCCAGCATCCTTGCACGAGGATACCATATTTTTGGAGGACACCTAAAAATACTTCATCCGAAACATCTGGAGCGTAGTATCTCAAAGCACTATAACGGTGAGCATAAGGCGCCTGCTAATAGAAAAGGATAAAGAATGAGGAACTTACTCTCAACACAAAGTACATTAAATGCAAAATATAAAAGAGAAAATATAAATGGAGTCCATTTCTGTTAAATTTGAAAAAACATTACAACAGCAGATGGAAAAGTTTTGAGACTTCAATTTGATAAAGGAACACTAAGAAGCTTCTACAACATCAGAAGTGGAAACAAGAAAAAGGGTGGGGAAAAAGTTGATAGATGTGGGATGAAATCTAATTAAAGCCATCCATGTGCCCTTGTCATGCACAGAGGTCTTGATATATGAAAAAACTAAGAGCAATTAAGTGAATTCAATACCACATATCACTGTACAACAATAAGAAGATGGACACTCCCTAGAACTACAAAGTTAACACCCAAAAGTGACTTGGCAATCTGCATAAGAACTAAAAGCAATGTCGCAAGGCACCTATAATTCCAACAAGTAATTACGTTAAAAAATATATGAACCCTCATTTTTCCCCCATAAAACAATCCGGTAATTGAAAAACTAAATTGCAAACTAGCGTCAACTAATTCAAAAAGGACTTTGGGTATGACAACGGACTTGCCAATTTTATATATGTAGGTGCATTGAGCACGAACCTCGCAGAGGATCTTCTTTATTCTCTCATCCAAGGGAAGCGATAGCAGAACCCTGAAAGAGGAAAGATTATGAATTTTGGAATGAAATAGCAAATAAAATTGAACAGTTCGCAGGAGAACAAAATCACAGAGATAACATTTGGGTGAAGTAGACGACTCCAACCAAAACGTAAAACCTTGAGAAAAGGTCCCTAGATAATCTTTAAGAAGAAAGACCTAAATGAACAGAGAAAAACACTTTCAATATAATGAATCTTTGGAAGACAGATCACTGAGTGGCTTAGTACAAACTGAATCCTGTCTACGCTGTTATAGACAAGGCTACAACAAAAAACATCATATCATTAAAGTTATTTTCTTTTTCTTTCCAAAATATGATGGATGGATGTCCAGAAAATTCATTACCATCAGTGGGCTAATTGTGAATTCTTTTAATACCAATTGAAAAATTGTAAAACCTCAAAAGATGGTCCCTGGAGAATCTATAATTAGAGAGCGAGCATCAAATACTAGCGGAATGGGTGTTTCGTCATGCTGAAACTTTAGGCAGATAGGGTGACTTATGCTCACTGATACTTCAGGCTATGCTGTGACATAACAGCTAAGAAAGGTTATGCATATTTGTTTGAGAAAATATAATTGGTTTGATTGCCAAAAAATTTATTTTAATCTGCCAAAAAATGTGAATTTGCGCAAACCCAGCTTAAGTCAATAAGAGAAGGCTTCAACCTATCATATGCATGCACATCCAAAAGCAAGATACCAAATGGATTACATCAAAAGCCATCAGGGTTAAAAATAGAAATAAGACCTCCTTGAAGAACCTTCCAGTTTGCTGTTCTGGTTGCTAGCTCCCGGACATAAAGAATTAACATAATCATACCTTGCAAGCACAAAGTTGACTTTAGTATTCAACAAGTACACAGCATTTCTGAGACATAGTAACTCAAAAATTTGAATGTCAAACTTGATTTACAACTTGACCAATTTCATGATACTCTACTCTACTGAACAGAAAGTTTTGAAAATTATGGTTTGGAAGGCGGGAGAAGTGATACTCACGGGTTCATTGCAAAATGAATGGGAGAACACTGCTTTGTCACCAGCTTTTGTATATATCTGGCTGAGAGGTCACTCTGTGCACCGTGGTACACAAGTGGAACCCAATGCTACATATATCCCATATAACCCAAAAATGAGTAATTAATCAAGCTATGCAGTTTCAAAGCAAGAGGTAATCTGCACCATATGGATTGTCGAACAGTCGCATAACATTAGAAGCCATGAAAGCAGTAACATCAACACATACATCATCGAGTTCAAATTTCAAAATATAGTGAAATTTGAAAATCAACAAAGGATTTTACTATTTGTATGACAAGAGAAAGCACAATGAATATCCAACATTGCATCTTATTTTCCCTAGCAGGGGCAATTGGAGCACTCTGTCAAGATTAACAAGCAAGAACTTGCACCTAGCAAGGCAGAATAAGTTTCTTAAAATAGGACGGCTTTTCTAGAAGACTGATGAGACATCAAATAATCCTGTCAAAAAAAAAAGAAATATTTTACCTCTTCTTCATCAGTCTCTTCTTTGCTTGGAGGCTCCAACTGCTTGCCCTGCAGAAAAAGTGATATGTTATAAGTAAGAACAGCAGCAGCAGGACTAATTGATATAATAAAACTCTAGGTAGAAATGACAAAAGAGAGAAGCAGATGTTACTGACCAAGTTAAAGTCGCAACAAATTCAAAGCAGTTAAACATCATATGAAAGACATATCCACAAGATACAATATAATAATTAAAAGGATATCCTTAAATTTAACTAATATAAAACAAATATCCATTTCAATAACCCAACAAACAGGGTAAAGCAGTAAAACAACATAAGCACAATGTCCATTGATGTTATAATAAGAAGACAACCTGCTTTCTTGATGGGCCAGCTTTTTCTTCACTCCCCTCCATTTTGACACTTCCTTCCTGGTTGCTAGTGACATAGTTTTTCATCTTCGACCCTTCAGGATACAAGTGTTCCATTGACGGTCGAAGCTGCACCACTGAATGGATGGGATTTAAATGTAGCTGCAAGATCAAAGCAAAGATTTATTCCACTGCAAAGGTGACGCGAGATCTGAATTGAAGTTGTAAAGATTGACTCTGCAGCACATTTTCTTTTTCCTTTTGCAACAGCAATACAGCAGCATACAGTTTGGTGATTCAAGATGATACAAAGCCCTACAGTCGAGACCAATCGGTTATAATGCTTGCTAGCACTTTCCTACTCAGAGTATACACCAACTAGCCTATTTAATTTAACCATACAAAACAGGAAATTTACGTAGAAACGTATTTGCATATCAATTAGGAGCTTCTTTTGACAAAACACAGCTGAATCAATACAGAAAAGAAACAGACATCGATGAGAAATAAGGGTCTTCCAACTGGCCCAAGGTGTTGCTGCAGTAACTAAGGTGCACAACTGTCCAGCATTCAAAAAGTAGATGAAGATGTTTGTAAGAGCATTGAACACATAATTGTCAGGGCTACACTTGCAGCCTTTTTTACCAAGCTTTACCCTGATAAATGGGGACGGGATGGATTTCATCCTAAAGATTATGTGCAGCAGTGAATTCAAAATGCGATGGTGTTCATTGCTGGCTCCTCCTCAGTATATTTAACAATAATAATAAAAAAGAGATCATAAAAAGAATAAAAGCTTCTAATTCTATCCATATTCAACTTCCATAGCCACTAAGAATCCAATCATATATTTAAAAGTTATTCCTCATTGGCAGCTACCCATATAGCACATTTGATGAAACATGTACTACAGCATGTACTTCCATTAAACCGACATATGAATGTCCCCATTAACAATAATTTGCTACATTAGATAAAATGAACAGAGAAGAACATCCTGACATACCTTGTTACCAATTAGAATTCCCACGGCATAGCTAGTGGCACAAGGTGGCTTCCACGAAGATGTTAGAGTCTAAAGCATATCAAATAGAAAAGACGTCACCATACTGTTCAGGTAGCCAGTGTAGAAAAAGGAAATACAAAACGCACCATGGTAACGCCTATAAATGGAGAAAAATAAATTAAGAAGAAATAAAAGTAAGCACAAACAAAAGAGCCAAATGCAGTCCATCAAAACTTCTATCACCGTTAGCACTATAAAGTTGACAAAATTCAGATATCTCACTGAAAAAATTCCAAGCAGAAGATGAACTAGCATTCTGTACCGGAAAATGATGTCAGTTAGATTCTTTGCAGTATTTGCAGAAAGTTATCCCCCGAGAAATGCCAAACCTATGCACCCTTTTGTTATTTTAGACAACATCAATGCAACCCCAATGAAATCCTAACCGCATCCTGTTCAAAGCCAAAAGGATGACAAACCTGCTTCGTCGACTTCAATTGGCTACTGCATTCAGTATCATAGTTCCGAGATTCAACATCAATAGACAAATCCACTTCAACTTCTGCACTGCGTGGTTTCACTCTAACCTACACGTCGAGAGGGAAAGTTACGAAAATCGTCTCTATCCAAAAAAAAATGGGGGAAAAGTTCGCCATAAACAGAAAGCCGAACCTCTTCGCATCGCTCGTCTAACTCGTAAGGACGCCACCATGTTCGCAGCGGATACTGCACTACATACAGCTAAAAAAAAAAAAACACCGAAATCACATATCAAAGTCAGTATCTTGGAAACTCATAGTATCATACATTCATATATATATATATATAGGCAATGAGGGAGGCCTCACCTGAGTTTTGGCGTCAATAGAAGCATTGAAGAACACATCAATCTCCCGCACAATCTCGTCTTCCACGGCGCCATCTTCCTCCTCCGTCTCCATCGGCTCCGCCTTTTCCACCTCGAGCTTACTGTCCACCTCCATATCCGCCGTGCCATTGGAAATCGAAGCCTCAGCCTTGGCTAACACGGCACCGCCGACCTGAGCCTTCGACTCCTGCTCACCCGGAGAGATGGAATCGCTCTGCGGCCCGGCCTTCGCTTCCAGCGCTTCGAGTTTGGGCCTCGGAGCCGGCTCGGACTTGGGAGGCTTGAGGGCGGCCTTGGCGGACTTGGGAGCGAACCTCGTCGTCCGAGTCGGAGCTGGAGGCGGATTGTCGTCGAAGTCCATCTTCCCTATTGCCGTGAAGCACGACGAGAACCAGAGAGATAGGGAGGAAGAGAGGGGTTTAGTGGGGTTTCTGCTTCATCTTCGTCCTTCTCTGTGAAGCTTGCCGTCAATGCGATGCTATGCTCTGCTCTGCTCGTGCTGTTCGTGGGAGACGAGGCAGCCCGCGTCCACGTCGGTCGGTGGGCGGGTGATTTTGGGCCGAACCATTTCGCAAGAGGCCCGAATGTTCGCGACGGTTTGGTTTTGTTTACAGGCTGAACAACAATCAAACCGGGTTTGGGCTTTTGCATTGTCGCTATCCGGACCGGATTTAACTGGCAGGTATCGTTAGTTTAGGCAGCGATCGACTTAAAACCAAAGCCCACTCAACCTCTGGCCATGGCACTACCAAACCCTGCCCATTTGATTCCGTAATTTGATTTTAAAATTTTAACTTTAATTTAAATTTTACTCACTGCATAATAAAAGTTAACAACATAATTATTAATTTTTCATTTGTTTTCAAGTTTTAATAATAAATTCTCTCAACTATTCATTACATTTTTTATAATTCAACAATACAATCATTACTTTTTTTCAACTAGGGAAAAAGATAAAAAAAACCCCTTTTTAGTTTGGAATCGGGACAAATTGTACCATGTTCTTTTATTTAGGACAATTAGCCCTCCTGTGATTTGCTCCGTTAGACATAAAGGGGTTGCGGAGTTAATTTTTTTTCCATTTTCAATCCTCAATCTTTAGCCTTTTAATCATTTTGATCCTAAATCATTTTCTTTTATCATTCATATCCTCAACTTTTCATTTTGTTTCATTATTGTCCCAAACAAAAAAACATTGTGCGATTTGTCCCGACCCCAAACCATAAGGAAGGTTTTATCTTTTTCCCTTTCAATTATTCATTACTTTTTTTACATTTTTTTCTCATAATTAACATCACAATCATTACAAACTAATTAAAATCAAAACTCAACTCTAAAACCAAACACACTATAATCAATTCAACACCATCTTTAAGCTCAATCGAGGAATAAGTTCGAGGTTAAAGACAAGGAGGGACTCGAAATTTTGGATAAGAAGGATAAAATTTTTTAGAAGGCGATAATCGGGCATGTTTGTAAAATTAAGAGAAATGAACATGAACTTCTCGTTTGGTTTTACAATTCTTTTTTAACTCAACTTCACTCTACTCCACTTCACTCCACTTATCTTCAATTCATCAATACAATTATTAATTTTTCTTTTTTTCCATTTTTTTATGATTCAATTAAATTTTTAATGCTAAATTCTCTCAACTATTCATTACTTTTTTTCACAATTTAACAATACAATCATTACTTTCTCACAACTATTCATTATTTTCTTTTACACTTTTTCTCATAATTCAATAATACATTCATTATAAACTAATTAATACCAAAACTCAACTTTACTCAATTCTAAAATCAAATGCAACATAAATTTTTACTGTAAAATTGAAAGAACATGAAAAATCTATAAAGGATGAATAATTCAGAGCGGTCACATCACCCTCCAACCCATTCCAGTATATAGAAGGGAGATACATATAGCCCTCCTTTTCTTTTCTTTTTTTTAACGAATGCATGATACATATTGGTGTTTGGTGGGAGCTATTGCTTGATTCTGTTTCTCACAATAAATAAATATATATATATATATATATATATATATTTCAATGGTTTTAGGTAAGGCCTACAGTATTTGATACGATGCGATAATATGTTATGGATACGACACAGAGTTAAGTGAGTTTGAGTTAAGACTAAATGTATTTCGTGTCTAAACGATTAAACCCGTTTAGACACGATAAAAAAAACTTGTTTAAACATGTTCAACCATTGTAACCTGTTTAGATACGGTTAGATCAATTTATATTATGTATTATCATGTTAATAAATTTGTTTCATATATTGTATCAATTTATAGAAGAAAGTACACTAAAACCATCTAAATTTATTTATATAAATCACTCGTTAGCACTTTTATCATGCCCCGTGTAATAACGTGTAATTAAAGTTAATAGTGTCATATTATGTAGGTATAATATGTATATAAAAGTAATAGTATCATATTGTGTATGTTAGTATACATACACATTCTTAATTAAATGAATTAGACGTGTCATATCCATGTCAATCCGTAATTAAACATGTCGTATTCGTGTGTGAAAATCTTGACACGTTTATTAAATGCATCATGTTTGGGTTTAGAACATTTTGATACGAACTCGTTTGGACATAATCTGTTTAAAATATTGATAGAACACATATTGCCACCTTAATTTTGAGTGGGCTGTGGGGCCTAACATGTGAATTAGGCCATGGTACCACCGTACATTTGGTGGCTCAAATTTCCGTCATTTGAATTCGGGCGGGGCCATGATCTCTCCCAGGATTCATATCAGGGACATCACCGTCCATTGCATTCCTTCATTATATTATATTATTGCTCTTATTTTATTCCAGAATATATCAGATATTTTACCACTTGGTTGCCTTAAAATTGGGTGGGCTGTGGGGCCTAACATGCGAAAGAGGCCGTGGTACCGCCGTACATTCGGTGGCTCAAATTTCTCTCATTTGAATTCGGGCGGGCACATGTTCTCTCCCATGATTCATATCCCCATCCATTGCTTTCCTTCATTATATTATATTATTACTCTTATTTTATTGCAGAATATACCAGATATTTTACAATTTGGTTGCCTCATAACTATTTTATCAAAAGAAATCTTTTCGAAATTTCAATTCCCATTTTATTGTCCGTTGATTTTATCAGGCACGACCAAACGTGCCTCTCAGTGGTTTTTCGTGAAGAATGCAGCCATCTAGCTTGTTCACAAACAATGTATTGATACGAGAACCTATTCTTTCGCGTAGTTTGATATTTGGCGGGAGTTTTGGTATTCATTTCACAAATCTATCATTACTTTCAATATATTTTATATTTTGGGTAACCCGCTGATGAAATTCTCACATGGAACTCTCAGATTCTCCTAAGTTAGATTCGTAAACTTGTGAAATTTATTATTACTTTCACTATATTTTATATTTTGGGTAGATCACTCATGAAATTCTTTGCATGGAATTCTCAAATTCTCCTTAGTTAGATCTGTAAGCTTGGTTTTCGAGTTGGATAAGTGATCTCGCTCAACTTGATTTTGTGCAATGATTGTAATTGTTGACAAATATATCGATGTGTGTGAATAAATATGTACGTATATATAGATGTGAAAGTAGATTGAGAATTTATAATTAAAAATTGATTTGAAAAATTATTAAGAAAAAGTACGAGTGAGAAATATTATTAAATGAAGGTTTTAAAATTATTAGGAAAAAAATATGAATTAGAAATTATTATTAAATGAAAGAAAATGACAAACAGTAATAATTATATTATTAAATTTGAAAAAGAATAGAGTTGAGATGATTAAAATTAGATTATTATTCAAAAACCAAACAAAGCCTAGTAGAGATAATTCTATAAAAGGATAATCATTACTTTTTTAATTAGGGCGTGTTTGTTTTTTAAAAAATTTTCAACTCAACTCAATTCAACTCCACTTATCTTCAATTCAACAACACAATCATTATTTTTTAAATTTTTTAAATTTTTTTGATCATTCAATTCAATTTTTAATATTAAATTCTCTCAATTATTCATTATTTTTTTACAATTCAACAATACAATTATTACTTAATTATTACTTTCTCTCAACTATTCATTATTTTTTCAAACTTTTTTTTCACTATTCAACAATACAATCATTACAAACCAATTAAAACCAAAATTTAACTCAACTCAACTCAACTCTAAATCCAAACGCACTCTAAAACTTCTTGGGGCATTTTGGTCAAAGAAGAAATACAAAAACATGAAAAATGGTCGGTCCATATATAGAAGAATATGAAAGGCGATAATCGTAAGGTGGAACGCAAGTTTGTTTTAGTCCTTCTATTTTGAAAGGTAAATATTAGTCCATAGAACTTTCAATTTTGTCTCAAATCCATTCGGCCACATATATAGTAAAATAAATTAGGTGGGCCGGTTAGGGATTAAAAGAAATGGAGATAACCTGGACATGCAGGGTCACATGTCGATGATGTGGACTGATTTATAGACCGGTTTAGATGTAAAAATCGGTTTATACAAATCGGTTCACTTTGATAACATTCAGTTTAAAAGAACTGAATTACGATTTAATGCGACGGTTCATGCAACCGGTTCAATCATTTTGAATGACCACTGACAAGGCTAGCGGCGGCAGCATTCACTGGCTTTGGCTCATAGATCATTCAATTTATTTTTGCAACATCAATCTCGATTTTCGATTTAATCAATTAGTGCATACGGCTAGTTTAATCGTTTTGAAGGTAAGTCCGCCGCCAAGACTAGCGGCTTGGCGACGCGACGGCCACTCTGTTTTGGCCATGGATTGTCGGCAAATGTCTCATTTTGATTTGCGAATTAATCGATAGGTTACTCTAGTTTAATTGTTTGATGGCAACGCCCAGCTTGCGAACCCTATTTTGAAGTTCGATGACGAAGCCGGTGATAACCTAAGTCTCCCGCTCCAGGAGTATGACGAAGCCGACGATAACCGTATTCCCCACCGGAGTCATCCTTCCATACCTCTCAGTTTCTTTTCTTTTTCCCAGTCGAATTATAATTTCCATAATAAATTCTGCAAATTGAGGAATCATAACTACCCATAATTAAATTGAGTTTTTTTTGGGTCCAATCTTAACTTCCCATAACAAATTGCACTAATAAAGGGATTTTAACTTCCCATAATTAAATTGGGAACCAATCTCCCTAAAATTATGGAATAACCTCAATCAGTTATTCGGATTGCCATTTGTGAAAAAATTAACCGTAATATTTGCAGAGTCATACGTTTGCTCGAATCAATACATTAGTTAGTGCAGACAAAATATAATCCATAAAGTGGTTACTGTTTTGTAGAGTAACATATGTGCTTGATCCAACCAACTGTTTAGGTCGAACCAACTACGAAACAAATACTCAAATGCTCTGTTGTTATTTTACATTACAATTATAAAGTTAAAGGTCATTGATAGATGCTGCAATTAGGAAATATTAGATGTAATATTTCGTATATTCATATCTATAATAAATATCTTCTAATTATATGAAGTGTTACGAAATTTGGAATGAGTATGTAATGTAATGGACATTTACATTTATTGATCTAACTTTTATTGGTTGAAAGCAGTATAATGCAGAGATAATACACTCTTTTAGTAATAAGTTTGAGTCCACATTCACGTTTTATGGAGCGAAATGTGTCTTAAATTGTGATTCTCAGAAGTATTAGATTTTGTTTTCCCGCTTAAAAATATCGCGGCAGTTTGAAATCCTTGATCGCTGGTGCTGAAGATCTTCTTCCATGGTGAGATTCCAGTCGATCCTTCAATGATCTTAGCCAAACGTTCTGCCCTACTTCATCTCGTCTCTCGATTTCCCCGGGCTTTGGGTAAGTTTTTCTTTCCATCGTAACCCTAAATTATGTTTATATAACGTTTAACGAGTTCTTTTAGTAATATTTCCGACATCGCAGCCATCTCGCTCCTATTACTATCCCTAACCCGACCAAACACAGCGATAGGGTCCAAATTGGTTATATGCAATTCTTCTCGGGCAAAAATGATAAGAGAAAAAACATTTGTGGTACAAAAAGCAATTAGGCCTAAATTGTGGAGGATAGAAGTACCAGACCCGGCGATCCAGAAGAGACGCACAGACAAAGAAAAGCTCGAAGAGAGAGAGGTAGGAGGGGAGAGAGAGAGAGAGAGAGAGAGAGAGAGCAGCAGCAGCAAGAAGCTCCGAGGAACCCGGTCGGACATCTTCGGAGCTTCCCCGAGCTTGCAGTCTCAGGTATGTTCTTGAAGCTCAGCTCGGCGACCTTTCCTGTTGCACCACTGTTGATAAATTCCCATCTAGAGCCCCTATGAGGATAATCGGATGCCCAACAAACATCCATTTCTGCTCACCTTGAAAACTCTGAACTTGTTCATTGCTTTGGCTTCTTCTTTATTCTAGAGGTTACAATGTCCATGGTTGAGTCGATGGTTGTTCATTGCTTTGGCTTCTCCTTTATTCTAGAGGTTACAATGTCCATGGTTGAGTCTATATAGATTTCGTTAAAGCAGGACGAATTGGCATCGAAATCCATTTTTTTTCGTTGTTCCGATATCGTGGTTGATTGGAATGGATTGATTTCTCGATATTTGCTGCTTCAATGTCTTGTTTTTTCATCTTAATATAGCTACTAGTGGTCATTGCACGTCATCTGCCGAATAAAAGGTTGCTGCCCATAAGATACATGGCTATGAGTGATGATTTCAGAAGTACAGGGCCATTTGGTTCAGATGATTTCTCCAGAATGATGTTTCATGTCTGAAGGCTGCATCTAACCATGCCATGGTCCTACCGTTCTCCAGAAAGAAAAATACATTTTCTTGCGCTTTTAACAAATGACTGATGAGAAGCATTTCGAATCTTTAAGCGGACACTCGTCGGCATTGTTTTCCGTGTTTTTCAGGAAATACTAGATGAAACTTGAAAGAAATTTACATTCCGTAAGGGGTCCTTTATGTTACCCCTTTTCTCCTCTCTATTTGTTTATGCCCTTGGTTTCAGGATTGGAGTTTTGTTCTGTAATGTGTGTGTGGTTCTTTCTCTATATCAGGTTCACTGGGAGTGATGATATCTAGCATTCAACTTCTGGGTTATTCTGACGGGTACATTGAATTCGCAATTCCAGCTCCGAGGGACTAAGATGCCATCCTTAGCTCTTTCAAGGCTCAGCACTAGTATTTGTTTCAGCTTCCGTAGAGCAGTTTCAGCACAGAGATCGCTCTCGCAACACTCTGACAAACTTCCTCTGGGACCAAGTAAAGGTCTGTGTTACTCCGCCTGCTTATCCTCTGAAGCCGTTCCTCTCCCACTAAACTGCTCTAGGAGGAGGAAAGCTATGGCCGCCTCCGGCTCCAAAGCCTTCTCCGGAGACATTTACATGGATGGCTTAGTTTCAAGCTGCGGGAATACAGTTGACTTCACCAAACCCAGTGGAGTTTTCTTTAGTGATAATACTCCTAGGACTTTCCATAAGGCTAGTCTAAGTCTAAGGAGACGAGAACCTTCTAATGCACGCTTGGTCTGTGGGTATTCGATATACGACGTCGTATGGAGAAATGCGAACACGGTCACGGTCCCGTTGACTGCGTCCCGCCCAAGAAATCTTCGATTTGCTGCATCTGCACAATATTCTGGCGGGGCTGCTCAGGGAGTCTCGTTCGAAGGCAGTTCTGATGATCTTCCTCCAAGTTCAGTTGTCCAGTATGTTTTCTTCTCTCATATTGCATGTACTTTAATTTATGGACCTCCATTAAAAATTTACAATTGAGCCCTGGTTCCTTTTTTAATTGACTGCTCCTCTTTATTTTCACTTCTTTCTCTAACCTGATTGTGGTATTGCTGAAGCAGTATATATAGGTGGATATTCATTGTAGAATTTACTTCTGAAATTTTTTTTTCTAGACAGAGGAATATAATGGAAAGGCTCTGTATCATAGTAAACTGGGACAAGAATGGAAAACTTATCTTGTTTTTCCGAAATCAGACGGTTCTATGGAAATGGGACTAGGGATGTATTTTTTGCTCTACTTGGGATATATCTATGGACTTGTTTGTGTTTACTGATAAGATAGATGCTCTGTCATGCTCTTGAAAATTTTTCTATGCTGGATTGCACCTCTTGGTGCCTTCATCGATGGAAATCACTTAATAAGCAGAAAGGTAAAACAGTTTTCAGAATCGGACAGAGCTTGAAATGTTTTTACAAATAAACTAGGGCACAATTTAGTTTTCCTTTGCTCCTGTCTTCACTTTATTTTGTCTCTAGAGATGTTGCAGGGAACAAGGCACTGAAGCTGCTTTCAGGATCATGTTGCTTGCCCCATCCTGATAAGGAAGACAAAGGGGGAGAAGATGCCCACTTCATATGCGGGAATGAGCAAGTCATCGGTATAGCAGACGGTGTTGGTGGCTGGGCTGACGTTGGAGTTGATTCTGGGTTATTCTCTCGGGAACTCATGTCCAACGCAGTAAATGCGATAAAAGAGGAGCCAACAGGATCAATCAACCCCATGAGAGTGCTTGAAAAAGCTCATGCGAGCACAAAGGCCAAAGGTTCCTCGACCGCCTGCATAATTGCCCTCACGGAGGAAGTATGTTCGTTTTCTTTTTTCTTCAGGTTTTTACATATTTGATTTCTCGGAGGTTTATCTCTCAATTGCAATGTTCTTTTCTTTCACAACAAAGGACATTCGGCTGAACTCGGTTACATTATCTGAATATGCTTGTCTCTGGCATCACATCAAGTCAGTCTCGCTCCCATTTTTGTTAACAATATCCTATGTCAGTTCTCAGAATGTGCAACTAGTTTTGCTTTCACGATAGTATGAATTGTACAGAAAATGTGGTTTCAATAGTTGAGGTCTTATTGAATTCCGCAAGACTTTGGACTCGTCAGTTACTTCCTTAATGTTTCATTATTTTCTCAGAAAAAGTGAAAGTCCTTACGAACTGAAGCAAGGATGTAACTTATATTGGGCTTCCATAATAACAGATCATGTTATTGTTTTCCCTTCGTGTCAGGGACTCCATGCTATTAACTTGGGCGACAGCGGATTCATTGTGATCAGAGATGGATCCACCATCTTCAGATCGCCAGTGCAGCAACACGGCTTCAATTTCACGTATCAGCTTGAGAGTGGTAGCACTGGTGATTTACCAAGCTCTGGTCAGGTCTGTCAATCACTTCTCCCTCCTTGTATACTCCTAACTTTGAATCATACTGCTGTCAGAATGCCTCATTTTTGCTTGTGATAACCTGTACATGGAAAATAAACAGCTAATGGAGCTGTTAATTTAGCTGCAAGTCTTTAGGTTTTGAAACCATTTGGTGGCAGATCTGATTGAAAGTGGATTCCCAGCTGTTCTTGAGAAATATTGGCTGCGTGAAGAGATTTTCATCGACAAACAAAACTCTACATGCTACCTGCATAATTATCAATCCGAAATGGTTTTTGTAGTATGAACTCTTAAAAATAGAGAAAAGATCCTCCTTCGTGAACCAAAATGAAGCCTACGTTTCGCCTGCATTGATAGCTTGATGCATAAATGTGCGCTGAAGCTCATCTAGAAATATCTCAATCAACGCTCTTGTTCTGGTCCTCCTCCTGCAGGTTTTCACAGTCCCCGTTGTCCCAGGAGACGTTATCGTTGCAGGAACGGATGGTCTGTTTGACAACCTGTACAACAACGAGATCACAGCCGTGGTGGTCGAAGCGCTGAGATCAAGACTTGAGCCTCAGGCCACAGCCCAGAAGATCACGGCCCTTGCGAGGCAGCGGGCAATGGACCGGAACCGGCAGACTCCATTCGCCTCCGCCGCACAGGAGGCTGGGTACCGCTACTACGGTGGCAAGCTCGACGATATAACGGTGGTCGTCTCGTACGTTTGCTAGTCTAGTTAGCTCCAGTGGACATGTGAGATGTTCTCCCTCGCCCTCTCCATCTCTCTTTCGAGGCAAGTCCTACTTTGCCACACAGTTTGTTTAATTTCAGTCTTGTAAAATTTGTTGCTGGGATCAGAAACCTTGGATGCGATTGGGCGCCATAATCCTGTGAACAGGATCCTCTTTCAAGTGTTCCTCCCATCCCTTTTTGTTCTCCTCGGGCTTTCATTTGGTTCTTGAGCTTGAGGGGATTTTGCAGCGGGAAAAAGAATATAGTCCAATGAAAAACGGTTCATCGTGCATTGTTTGGTCCGTACCATGAAAACTGTCTCCTCTCTTTGTGCCCTTACCACGATTCATGAACAATTCAGACACCATTAAATCTTATACTGATCCCACGAACTTGAGGAGTAAAACGATCTTGAGGAGTTCATGAATTCATGAACTGGAGCAAAGAACATCCCTACATTCGTATAACCAAAAGGTCGCGGAACAAAGAACATGCCCACGCTCCATAGACCAAAACTTGTGCAAAATGCCCGAATTTGTGCGCAGTTTCAGCTCGATCATTGCCAAATAGGTCTTCCGGTAGGGACCGGCATAGGACTTCCCATGGGACTCGCCAGTCTCACCAGCGTGCTTTTCGTTACTCCCAGTGCCCTTTCGAGTGTTTTCACTTTTCAATATGGTTATCGATATGGTTACAGCCGTCTTACTAGACTTGTAAACCTTCCTTATATCCGGAAATTTCCTTGTTCACTTATATAAAAAGATTCATTGGTTGAACTATCCAAAATTCTGACATTTCTTCATAGATCAACACATTTTCATAACATACTAGGAAGATCCCCGCGTGATGCTGCGGGTTTCCAAAAAGGTTCCTCAATCAACAATATTTTTATATGTCGAAGTGCGGGAAATGATATTTGTAATGTTGGAAATTCTAAAATATTAACAAATTAAAATAGTGTAACTGATTTTAAAATTTATATAACAATTTAAATTTGAAATTGCCTTAGTTTAATGAACATATAGACGTAGAAAAAAAAAGAGAAGCTTTTTTATGCTCGGCAAAAAGAAAAAAATGAAACTTAATTAAATGATATGATAAAAAAGTATAAAAAAGGCAAAAATTTATATGAAATATTAAATATAGTGGTTATATAGTATCTATATATAGAAAGGAGAGAATTATAGATATGGTAGAGTTTTAATTAATTTTATAAAATTTAAAATATTAATTCTTATCTTGTAGATATATAATAGTACCATATCTATTTGTAATACACATAAATTTGCCACCATATTTATTAGCATATAATTCTAGCTAATTCCTCTAAGTTAAATATCTCATTTTTGTTATATGTTACTATTGTATCTTGTCTTTACTATAATATATTTCATTTGATCACAATAATTTTGAAACATAATATCAGGTTAGGATGTACTTAAATATTATGAGAATTCTTTTATTTAGTAATAAAGCGCAAGAAATATATGGGGTACATTGTAGTGTTGAAAAGATCCACCATATAGAATAATGCAAAAAACTTTTAAATAAGAATTATTTTAATTATTTTAATTTTATTAGGTATAAATTTAATTGAAAATTCTAATATTAATCTTATCTCGAAAAACATACATTAACGTGGGAGAAAAGATCAAAATCTATCTTAATACTATATGGAACGAATATAAAAAGAAACATAAATGCATAGATAAATAAAAGTTTAGATTGAACAAATATTGTTTGAATAAGTCTAAAAACCATAATTGAGAACCTTGTTAATTTTAAGTGATTTTCGAAATTCATGCAAAGCATGTCGTGACTACGACCAAATCAATGCTGAAGCAAGGATTGTTAATACGCTGGTGAAACCTTGCATTCCACCGAGAAAAAGAATTAGAATGTTTCTAGTGTCATGATAAAAATTACTTAAATTTGTGGCGACTTGAAATAAAAATTTATATATAGGTAAAAAATATAAAAAAATATGTATATATAAACAACAAATATATATGAATATTTATTAAAAAAATATGTATATATCTATACTATATATAAAAGTACGAGGAGTTTCTCCAATTTTCATTACCCCTATACCTTCGTGACATTTTTTTACACTTTTTTGACTCGTGACTTTTAGTCGTATACTTTCTCTTACAATTTTATATTTTGGTGTCCATTGGTTCACAGTCATGCGCCAATTCACTCTTATTTAGAGAATTACAACCCTCGGTTCTCTTTACCTTTACCTCACTCTGTCCCGTTATAATTTCTATCACATATATTTGGGTATGAGTTAATTGTGGCTTATGAAAGAGAGCCTTTGTAAATACGAAAGGTTTCAATAGTTTATAAGAAATTGACTAATATATAATTTTTCATCACAAAAGGAGAATTAAACTGTTAAGTTACTTTTTGATAAAAAAATTTGAAATAATCCTTAACCGCCCAAATGAATTATCTGTAATCTGCCTAGGAAAGAATATCATAAAAGTCTGCAATTCTATGCAATTTCAGAAGCAAAGTACGTTAAGAAGAGGCTATGATATCAAATATCAACAAGACGTACAAACGGAAAAATCAGAGTTCTTCTTCATTGGCCACCACCTCCAACCAGCACTAACCCCTATTCCTTTTTCAGTTAAGTTGTTTTTGCCCATCTATATATAGATATATATATATATATATTTTATCGAAAATATTTTTTATCTTCTATTTATGGAAATAATTCCTTCGTTTAATTTTCAATTTTCATTTTTACCCTTATATATTATGTTACAACGACTATTAGGTTAATAGTATAATGTAAACTTACCCAAAAAACTATCCACCCTCCCACATTTCTCCCTCCCTCTCTCTTCTCTGTCTCTCCATAACAAATAAACCGTGGCCTTGGTTATTTTAATTATTACTATTATTATTTTTTTTTTTATGAAGGATCGCATGATATAATTGAGATTAAGAAAATAGAAAACAAACGGGTTTTGTAACGATGAAAGATAGCAAACAAACGGACTTTATATGAATTCATTTTCATAATAGACGCACAATATGCACGGGTCACCGTCTAAAATGAAGAAACTTGTAACCTTGAAGATGATTGAACAACCATGAAAGTTTCGAACACAAATCGGAAGAATAGTTTTTTCAATTTGAAAAGTATGAGCACCATCGTGCAGTGGGGGTGCAAACTCAAAAAGTGCAACACCGTGAACCCCGGAATAGAGCTTGGGAGAATTTCCGCCAACCAGCAGAGCTAAATTGTCTTGAAAGTTGAAAAAGATATTCAAACAAAACATATTGGGAAAGCGACAAAAAGAAAAGGAAGACCGCATGCGCCTAGGTAAGAAAGTCCCTACTCGCCCTATACATCATGCAGACCAGTTTTTATTTTTTACTATAATATAATATCTATATCTTATATATCATATGTCATTATTCAATATCACTGAACATTACTCGGACTCCTAGCAAATTTTTTTTTTTAAAAAAACACGGATAAGGGAAAAAAATAAAGAAAAAGTCTTGATAATTTTTTTTGTTATAAAAGAGTCCAAGATTTAGTACAATAAAAAAATCGTATATAATTTTGTAATTCTACTAAATATTAAATCTACGATCTCGAAGTCAGTAGTGCCACCGCGTCATGTCCTCTTTTGAGAGTCTTAACAAAAACTTGATGGGTATAGAAGGAACAAGAAAAACACTTAAGAACTGCATGCGTAGAAATTCTCGACATGATTTTTTTTCATTTTATGTAGATTAAATTATATATTAGCTCATAAATTTATCTTATATGAAAATATCTCACTAAATATCACAAATATATAGTTTATTCAATATTTACAATATTATCTTTTTATTTGAATTATATATATATATATATTTGTTTCTACTAATACAGTATTAATATTTCAGTATAAACTAATATACTTAATAATAATATAATATTATAACATACTCATATAAACATAATCATAACGCTTTATCAGAATATGTATATAACATTTTATTTTTTGATATTTTATTACCGTAAAACTAAGTGATCATATCTCACTATTCTTTTATTTATTTCAATGAATTAACTAATTTGTAAAACTGAATATACATAAAATACTTTATAAATTTTCTACATTGTTACCCGAATCCAAAATCTTACTTAACCGAAATAAGTGTCGAACTGCTTGAACCAACATGGGATTATTATCCGAATCCAAGATCTTACTTAACCAAAATAATGAATCCAAAATCTTACTTAACTGCAATAAGCGTCAAACTGCTTGAACCAACACGGGTTGATATAACCAACACGGGTTGATATAGAGGTCCAAGCAGTGTTGGCTGAGATATTAAATCTTTAATTGTCAAATATGGATGTGTGCCCTCTAATTAGCTTTTAAGAACTCAAGTTTACTCTTTTGAGTATAAATGCACATATTTACATGAAACATGTTTCTATTTTTTCACGAATTTCGTTATCACCAATTAATTTCAATGTGAGAGCAATGGCAAGAGCCGATCTCTGGCGTCATGTGGGAGTGAAGTGCACTTCCAGAGGAACTAATCCTCTTAATGACTGATCGTGCTCACTTATAATATATGCTAAGTTGACAGTTTGTCCCACTCAACATCAGATTTAGTTTTATTTACGGATAGATAGACTTAGAGGGTCTGGAAAATTTTCTGAAGTGAACAGAGCAGACCTCAGGCCAAGTTCAGTAAACATCTTCACCTTTCCTCCTATAAACATAATCAGAAAAGAACACTCCAAACTCAAGACCTTATTACAGGAAACTGCCGGAAACACTAAAACAAGAACAACCGAAGACCGAAAAACTGCTCTCTTATTCCGGATTGATGTATATACTCCATATCACGCGTGCGCATGCATCAGACCTATCGCCGCCGCATACTTACTTTAAGACTCGCCTCCGCTCCCCTCCATCCACGGTTCTCCTACTGCTCTCACTCTCCGGCAGCCCATCATCCGCCACCTACCGCCTCTTCACCCTCTCTCTGCCACCTCTCCATCTCCTCTTCTTGTCTCCTCGCCTCCTCTTGCTCCCTCTCCGCTCGCTCTCTCCTCCTCCTCCGGTCCTCTTCGTGCTGCCGCATCTCTCTCTCTCTCTCATATTCCTGTCTCCTCCTACTCCTGTGTTCCTCTTCTTGCTCCCTCCGACCCTGACCCTCCTCTTCTTGCTCCCTCCAACGTCGTTCCTCCTCTTCCCACTCCCTCTCCTCTTCCTCTTCTCTCCTCCTCCTCCCCTCTTCTTCCTCCCGCCGTCTCTCTTCCTTCTCCTTCTCTCTCTCCCTCTCTTCTTCCTCCCTTCTCCTCTTCTCTTCCTCCTCTTTCCTTCTCGCCTCTTCTTCCTCCTCCTCTCTCCTTCTCTCCTCTTCTTCCTCCCGCCGTCTCTCTTCCTCCTCCCTCTGCCTCGCTTTCTCCTCCTCTCTCTCCCTCTCTTCTTCCTCCCTCTGCCTCTCTTTCTCCTCCTCTCTCTCCCTCTCTTCTTCCTCCCTTCTCCTCTTCTCTTCCTCCTCCTCTCTCTCCCTTTCTTCCTCCTCCCTCCTCCTCTCAGCCTCTTCTTCCCTCTCCTTCTCAATCTCTTCCTCCATTAACCTCTCCTCTTCCTCCGCACAAGAGGTGCATTCCAGTATCACCGAGTCTGCCTGCGGTGCCATCAGTTCGTCCACCGTCGTGTTTGGGACATTGAATGAAGCCGCCAGCACGTCCTTCCCCAGGGCCTGAAGTACTGAACTCTTTCCGGCCAAAAACTGGGGATAGTTCCTTCGAGTTGTGGTGCTGAACCCCATGAAGACGAACGAGTCATTGTTGTACGACATCTGAGCCATGGGATAGAACCGGCGGACCATGAACACGTCTCCTTCATTGACCCGGAACCTGGTACTCTTGCAATCCGATTCCTTAGAGCTGCTGGAACAGACCAACCTGATCATCCCCTGCCCGTGCAATACAATTGCTACCTCTGTAGCTTGAGGATTCCAATGCGGCCCCATCATTGAACCCTTTACACAAAGCAGAGTAAGGAAAGAGTTCACACGAAGTTACTGATATTGTTATCTCGCTCGATTAATTAGATGATGCGCTTGCTAATGGACTAACCCTTGTTAGGTTCACCAAGAAGATCCCGATATTTGCATGCTTCAACGAGCGCGCATCTTTTTTGGTCACTGTTAGGCTCCATCCATTGCAATTCTCGAAGTCCTTGTCCGCATCATACACGTTGTATGCTCTCGTCTTCTTCTTATTGTAACCTATACTCCCAGCACCGGTGAGGTAGGATTTCAACATACGAGCTTCCCACTCCCAGAAAATATGCTTCTTCGACTCTGAAGCAGCAGTGGCATGGATGATAGGCGGTGGCCTAGTTGCACTCAATATCTCTTCGATCAGTTCCTCGGGAGCCTTCATTATACCCAGGAAAAAAAAAAACTCATGAATCCATTGGAGATGACACAAATATGAGTAATCCACATTGTAAAATTTTGATTGTACACTAGATTTCTCAGCGGAGTTAAGCCTGGTCATATCAATCCTTTATTAGACCTTCAACTGTATCAATTAAATACCAAATTATAGGGAAGCAAAGTGAAAAATGAATGTCCCAAATGTACCTTGAAAGCTTCTTGGAGGACTTTCCTATCGAAACCCCGGAGGAGATCACCAACACTAGAATATGCGCCGATCAAAGGTTCCTGCATTATCGAGATAGCACGATTGAAAAACAAGTAAAAGGTGATATATTTATTATAATACTTATGCCATACATAAGAGTCGTCATCAGGGTTGGTGAAGAATGCATGAATCCGAAGCTTCTCGCGCTGGGGATCTAAATCGCTTTGAACATGAAATATTGTGCCAGGTGGGAGCCGATAAATGTCTCCTCGCCTCAGATTGACCCTCCGAGCGTCATCTTCGTCGACCCAGGTCAACCTTCCGCTTCCTAAAAAAAAAAAAAAAAAAATTGCACAATTCAACAAAAATCTATTTCCATATGATAAGTTGCTAGAGAACAACACTAGCTTGGTTGAAAATTTCTGTTCGAACCGCTTCGTTAAAATAGGCATTCTAGTAACCTCATTGTCACCAACTTATGTGTCCAGTGATGTTTCAATCTAAAGCCACGGTCGAGCATGCAATGCATGATCGTGTTGATTTGCCACGGGGGGCCAATATGATGGTCCGATGCACATAGCGCGGGAACCAATTCAGGTCAAATTTCAAAAGCTTAGATGCACGGGACACTCTTGCTTCATCAGGTCAAATACGCAAAAGCCCAGGACCAAACCGTAACGATGCCAGGAGAGATCGAACGCCAAAAGAGGTCGAAGGGGCATGATGATCTCAAGATACTTACCTGTACGGACGTAGAGCACCATATCCGCATGCAGAAGGACGGGAAGGAACAGAGCGTTGGGCTCCAGGGTGATGAACTGGAGATGATAGAACCCTCTCCGTCCATTGCCGACGTCGACGGCCGAGACCTCCCCGTACTCAGTCACTGCGATCCGCGTCCTCTCGTCTCTCCTCACCATCGACCCCGGAGCACCCGCAGAACCGTCCCCGGAAACAGTGTAGCAGCAGAGGAGCAACAAGAAGCAGCACAGTATGAAGGGCCTTAAAGAGAGTGAGAGTGGCCTATTTACGGCTGATGATGATTCGTTGGACGCCATTGATGAAGGGAGTGAGTGATTGCAGCTTCTCAGGCTGTCTGATGATTTTATTTGATCATGAGTGATACGAAAAAACAGTGAATGGACAGGGAGTTCGGAGAAGGCGACGTGGCGTTCATGCAGACAGGTGCATGGGGATGGCTGCCACGTGGCTGAATGCGGAGGACACTTCATTTCTCCCGCCGCGATCTACAAGGTTTGGTTTTACAGATTCTCGACATGCATGGCGGGGGGGGGGAAGAAAGGAGATAGGATCGGAATTTCCTTTTCGGTTACGATAGGATCGGAATTTCTGGAAGGGGTTGTTTGAATTTTCTTCCTAGGTTAATTTGTCTGATATTCTCGATCGATTTTGCAAACTCATCATAGGATTTTCGATATCCACTGTCCGCGTACGCAATCTCGATAACAAATTTATGTTTTCCATCTATTTTGTGTTCGATTTTCTGCCTCGGTAAATGATCTTATATGCATCGCCCGAGACATAAAGTTATAGGGACCATGCCACGCACTTGTATGATCAGCAATTCTCATCCTATGTCCTTCAGGATGAGGAGGGTATCTTAAGCATTTGGCATATTGAATGAATAACACACGACATTATATTATAAACACTTGGGGGCCGTACGCTTAATTGAATGAGTAATTCTAGAATATATAAGTCATGAGAATGCGCTCAACCCCAAATTAAATGCTCATTTAGCTAATTTTAGCTTCAGCAGTGTAGAAGTCCAACAGAACCATTGCATGAAGCATCTCGTGACAAGATCGAGTCAGCCCGAATGATAATTCAAAAGTTGCGGGAACCTCACTCAAAAAGGATGCACTACATATATATTGCAATATATTTAGTGGATGCGTAAAATACTTTCTCGTACGACAGAACGGCTAACTTGAGTTTCTGAATGTTCTCTTTCCTAGGAGTTAGGCCCAGTGCCCTCTAAGTAGGGCTGGGCCATAACTTTGTACTAATGAGGCCTATTGCTCGGTCTTATAGGCCATCGGCAAGGTGCCGGCAAAACAACCACTGCCTAATGACTTCACGTATGGCTAAAAACAACCATTAGTTTTGATGTGCATGAAAGAGATCAATATAATGCGGGCATGGATATTATCACAGAACGATACTATTTATTCAGAATATGTGAGATATGGTAATTTCTACTTTCTGCAATAGAATAAGTCCGCATTTCTAACCTTGGCTCCAGTTTTCGCCCTTCTTCATTTCCAGTCCGAATTTGACGATTGATTGATCATATAACATACATTTCATACTCTTACAGATGATGCGTGGAAAAAACGTAATTTTGAGTTCATTTTCATCACAGAGGTATACTCTTTTGCAGCATACAATTAACATAAAATCATTAATTTGATTCATGGAAGAGTATATATATAATATCTACACGGATGATATTTCTTAAATTTGGGTATAAATAAATAAGGTAGGATCATTTGATGGTGGGAAGTGGGTGTGTTTCTGCTGTCTTGATCTTCATCAACATTATTTTCCAACTTGTGCATGCTGAGTGTGACCCAATCCAAATTCCTCTCACCCAACTAACGTGGCTGGATTAAGGTGATTCGATGTAGGGGTGTGCATGGATACCAAGTATAACCGGAAACGGTTGGAACCTGCCCGTTATGGTAGGGTTCTAGTAACTCCAATAAAAAATATGGTAGGGTTCGGATAGTAATTTAAGAAATCGGTGACAATAAGTTCTTGTTCTAAGGTAGAGAGTATCCACATAACCGGTACCTAGAACCTATATTTTTTTTGGAAAAAATTATTTTATATTTATGTAATCATCTATATGCGTGTCAATAGTTACAGAATCCTAAAGAGAGCGCACTTGCTTTCTCTACTAAGGAAAGCTACATCATCTTTTTTTTGTAGCTAAATAGTTACATAATCTTTTAGTTGCTTATTTGTTGTGTCTAGTACATAATAGTAAGGAGAGTTACATAATCATTTAGTTCTATAGATTGATGGGTGAATGAGATTCGATTAATCTATGTCGATATTTATCTGTTTTGCGTGATTGTGAATGAGATCTTTTCGATTTTATTTATTGTGTTCAAAGAGGAGAAAAAAAAGAGGGAAAAAGTTACCAGTTTCATCCGGGTACTCGGAACCTATAGTATAATTCAGGTTTCAGGTCCCAACATGGTAGGTTTTAGAAAGTGTGCTTTGCATGCCAGGGACTGAGCACCGTAAAAAAGAAGGTACTCGGACCTGTACACTCTCAATTCGACGCCTCTTTTCTTTAAATAAAGTTACGGATTCGAAAAAATCTTGTAAATAAAGAAAATTCGCGAATTGAAAATTTTACCTTTTAGCAAACTAATCTTACTCAAAACTAAATTAATGGAGCTTCATTGAATTCCGAATATCAATCGGTTGCAAGTCTAAAAAGAAAATTCCTCTCACCCGAGGGGAAAGTGTCCTGGTCGTCTTGTCAAACCTCAAAGTCCAAGTGGCCTTTTGCTGAAACATGCAAAATTATTTCATTTTTCTTTATGAATGATATCCAATATAAAATAAAAAAAATCATTAGTCTGACCCCCTCCCGACCATAGATAGAATATCTAATATTACATTGCGTGGTCCCATCCTACTATTATTCAAACTAAAATAAGAAACAATATGCACACAAACTGAATAGGTCATAAATCAAACTAAGCTAGAGCAGTGGTCCCGTCTATAATTACATACTCGCTTTAGGAAAGTCTTTAATTCCCGGAGAACACGTAAGATTCGGCCTGCACATTATGCATTGACAATCGCGACTGAAGAGGGTCACTGGTTCAGCCCCGATCCCAACCCTCCATAAATAAAGCAGTCTTAATTTCAATTTGAGATGATCTGGTATGGTTACATGAAACTGCATATATCATGGCTCGTATTACTTGGTCCAGCTCCCGACCCTACATAAACAAAAGCCATAATTTCGATTTGGTATGAGACGTAACAATTGAAGTCATAGGTGACGTACCCCTTGATCATGTGTGGTGACATGAAACTACATATATTATGGCTCGTACTTTGTGTCGTATGATTTTCTTTTTTATGAATAAATAAGAGATCGGGTGGATCAGCATATCAATTCCCACATGGTGTAATCATATAAGCTCGAATCTTGCCCCGAAATTTTTTATTTAGGGGGCGTTTGGTTGGATATAATCAAGGTGGGAATTTGAAATTCCTACCTAGATGACGCCCTCAATTACACCCTATGGTGTAATCTCTCTTTTTAAAATATATATTTATATAAATATACTTATATTTATATAAAATATTAGTATATATATATATAGATATAAACATAATCTAATCTAATATAAATATAAATATTTATATCTATATACATACAAAATAAATATCAATATAAATATTCATATTTATATATACATTAAATATAAATATTTTTTTATTAATACTTATAAAATATTTTATTAAAATTTTTGATGAATTTTTAAATAAAATATTTGTATAGACATATATTTATATAAATAGTATGTATTATATATTTATATTAAATATTTATATATTATTTGAATATTTATATTAAATAGTAATATTAACAAATAACAAATACTTATATAAAAATAATAATAAAATATAATGTATATGGGTATATTTGTAAATTTACTTTACTTTCTCATCGATTTACTTAATATATCAAATATAGCAATCTCATATTATTTTATAATTTCCCAAATTCTCCGTAATATAACATTATAGCAATCCAAATGGCCCCTTAAGTCAAAATTATACCGGGACCCAAGGGTATATGGTGCGTTCTTGTCACACTGTAAATTGTCTTAGATTATGTTTGTTTGGGCTTAAAATAAAGCACTTAAAATTAAGTGCTGAAAATGTAATCACTTAAAAGAATAAGTGTTTAAAAAGTTAAGTGTTGAAAACTTATAGTTTTCTAGGGTTATATTTATATTCTGCCCAATATTACTTTTTTTTTATAGTTTGGCCCCATATTTTTTAATTCAATTACTGAAAAAAGAGAGGAGAAGACAGTATTGGAGAGGGCAGAGGGGAAAGGAGGAAGTGGTGGCCCAATCGAGGAGTGGACCAGATTGCAAAATCAAAAAGTTTAGGGGCAGACTGTAAATAAGCCAAAAGTAACCTCATTGAGCGAATGAACAAACATTGAGCTGAATGATTAAGTATGTCTTAGATTACTTAATGATTCAACATTTTTTTGATTGAATCATTAAGTTAAGTTAAATTGCATATTATGTTATCAAATAAGCTTAATTCCATTAAGTGTTAAAAAATTAATTTCAGCATTGAAGTTATCAAACACAATCTTACTTACGTTCTTTACTTTCTTGGCAAAAAAGTAGTGGAGCCATTGACAAGCTAGAAATTAAAGTACAAGAGTCGACCGTTTAATATCAGAAAGCCAAATTCCTTTTTTCTTTTTTTCTTACAGAGAAAAAAGGAGGAAAATTTCATCATTACCAATATATATATATATATATTATATATGAAAACAAATTACGAGCTGAATTTTCATGCCGTCACATCATTAAAAATAAAAATATAACTCTTTCTCCTTGCCACATCATCACTTATGCATTAAAGAATTTTTTTTATCATTAATTTTGAAATATTTCTTTTGATATTTGATGGAATATACAATCTTACATTATAAGACATGTATATATTTTTAATACAATGGAATATATAATGTAATTTTATCTTGATAACTATATATATATAGTCGGAAAATACATATATCCGGGTGCTCATATATGTGGTATGTAAATTAAAAAAAAACAATGAAAGTGTTTTATATATACTACTCATACCATTTTTATATTGATAAATACATATACGTATAGCCATTTATATATACTAAAGGAATTATGTCCATATTCTCATTAAGAAGATATGTATGTATATTGACCTGCAGCAATCAAAATGATCTTATAAAAGAGGCAATAAGAATAAATTATTCACGATATCCAACATATATTTTTCATCATTCTATCTTCGTTTAGCAAATACGATATTGTATTTCCGGACTTATATATATTCTGTGTTGTATGCTTATTCAACAGAAACACCGAACTTTCATCAAAAAGATATATAATTCTATTATAGAAATAAATATATGCTTTTAATACAATGAAACAACAAAAAGCAACCAAAATATTTTATTAACATTCTTTTGATAGTATACATAACATGTCAAAATACCACCTTTCTTATTAAGTAAATGAAACCAAAACGGTAAGCAATATATATTAATAATATTCTTTTGATAGCATACATAACAGGTCAATCACTTTTCTTATATATGTTTGATATATATGAATTACATAATAGAATTTAAAGATAACACAAAATCTTGCATTATAGGGATACGTATGTTTTTTTTTTCGATTACAATAGGAGGCTCATGGCCTAATACAAGGAAATGGAAATGAAATCTAAATAAAGGGGCACAAGTAGTCCCATTGATGATAATCGAACCTGGAACCTCTAGGTTACCAGGCGATTGTGTTAGTCATTGTACTACACTCCATTTCTCAGGAATACGTATGTTTTGATACAATGAAATATGTATTGTAACTTTTATTTTGGCAGCTATATAATATGCAAATATATAGTTATTTGATATATTATAGGAACGTGTATATATATAGTTGAAGATATATTGCACATATAAAGTTTCGTTATATATTGGAGCCATATATAGACGGCATTTACACGTAATCTTTATCATTATATTTTTGTTTGCAAAGACATCTTGGTGTCTTTGCGGACTTTATATGTATATTGTGTTGCATGCATTCAACACCAACACCAATCGACCCATTTCAATTTGATCGTTTCAAAAAAGATTCATTAGGTTTTTTTCTTCACTTACTTTATTATTATATTTTGTTTGGAGAAATTATTATTTTCTATGATTGATTATATTTGCTCGCTTTTCATTCAGTTCATCTTTTAACACATTTGTATAATATTTTTTTTTATTTTCTTTTGATTGATATATTTACTAACTTATTTTAATTTAATTTTATTCTTTTCACGTATGTCTCAATTTTCTTTAACGAGTTTTTAATTCGTGTATATATTTATAACATTTTTTTCTACCAAAATAATTAAGAGATTATTTGTACGGTCCCATGCAACACATAGGTATTCAACTAGTTTTATATAGTTTTCAAAAATTATACGGACCAAGTGCAAAAAGGATATTCTTTCTTCTTAATTTTGTGTTCTTATGATAGGCAAGATGATGGAAATTTTCGAACACATAAGATTCAAAAGTCTAAATGTGCGCGTGCGCACACATATATATACACACACACCTGATGCCTGATCTGATTTGAAACTTTCCGAGAACATTTCGTGATCAAGACCAAGCAGACGTCTGATTGATAGTTTCGGTCAATAAGCATAGGACAAATTGTATCATGGGACATAGAGAGATTAATCTCGATCATACATCACGCTCGTTCAGCTTCAAATTTGGAAAGTAATAATTATTCGTTGTTGCAATCATTTAACCTGAAAAAGTTTGTAGAATTTTCTTTAAGCGTGGGTGCCTGGAAAATTAGTCCATATACCTTTGAAAATAAAGAATGGTTTGTCAGTAATTTTTGGGAAAGATAGACAAAGATCCACATAGAATTGGCGAAGGAATCAAACACGAAATGAATATGTGTATGGTCTTGAAAGAAAAGTCATTGAATCAAACGGTACCAAACACAACATATCCTTGTAGGATCCTCATACTGCGAAAAAGACCTTCCCCCCTATACCGTAGGTTGCTCATACGTACGAGATAAAATCCGTCACCGAAATTATTATCTAAACTTGGTTGGTAGAGTCAAAGGAAATGCACGGCCTGCCTTTCGGCCTATCCGTACATAAAATATGGAGGCACACCTCACGTGTATATATTCGATATGATAAGCAATCGCAACTCGTATCTAATATGGGTTCACGTGAACTGTCTTATTGATATCATATGTATTTAAATATGTATTTAGACAGCTATGTTATTATGTGCGTGCATGGCTAAAAACATGGCCACCAGTACTTCTTCTCTCATCGCATTGGTGCGCGCTTTGCCTTTGCTTTAGGAGTGGATGATGAATGGTTTCCATCATCTCGATTGATCTCTTTTACATCAATCATGCAAAATCAGAATCTCAAACCCATCTCCCTAATGTTTCTTAACTTTTGTGTGCTTCAAGCTTCCACCCTTCTGGCCGCGTGTGCCCCGTGTACTTAAAATTCTAATTCAAGAACCTTAATTCGTAAGTATGTGACTTCATGAAATGTTCTCTCTTTCCCAATTGATACTTAATCCTTTTTACGTTCTCCTCATGTTTGGCGTCGTGCAAAGGAAGGGAGTCGTCGCATTTGGACGGTTCATGATCATTCCATTTCATTCTCACCCCTTTTTTTCTATTGTTATAAATGATGCGTTCTCACTTATTTGCACACTGAAAGGGCCGACAGTCTAAACATTCTAATTTCACGTAATCGTATATTTACATGCAAGACCACTAATAAACTAATTGATAATATATAACACGTGTGTCGTTGTAGATAACGAATATTGGAATATAATTATTGAATCGTTTTACCACGCACGTACATATGTATTTCTAATCATATCAATAAACACCCGATCGAGTTTAGACATAAAGAAGCGTTGTTCTTCATATACTAATTAGTGATCATATACCAATAATTAATATAATTCTTTTAAGCAATAATTGAATATGTCAATAGGCATTTTTCTTTTCTGTAAGCGACCGTTGTTGGATCTTTCCGAATATTGTGTATAATTGCAAGAATATTATCGTGAATTTTCTGACATCATGTAAATTTTTTCCTCAATTTTATTAGTCACACACACTTTAATTCACTTTTTTCAGGTTTATGCCCTCATGATAATACAAGTATATATGATGCGGAACGATCAACTTTTAAGTGCCTAGCTAGCTTTGTCATATTACTGGTCTTTTCACCCAAAGAATATTTCTTTGCGATATACATGAACAACAGCCCATATATATATATATATATATATATATATATATATAGCTTACAAATGAAATAAATAAAAGATCAATAATATATCTCTTGCACATCTAATTCTTCCACTTGTTTGAAGTACAAAAATTGTTTTTTTTAAAAAAAATTGACAAAAGAAAATTAAAGCTTTAATCATTGAAATTATTTTCACAGTTAGTCTAATTTGCACTAATTCAAGGTGACAGTTTGTTATTTGATTTTAGTTGATTAGTCATTTTAATTAAAATTCGAGCTGATTTTTTTTATCGATTACGTGCATGTAATTTCTGATGGATATTTCATAAGTGCATATATACACACACACACACACACACACACACATATGAACTTTTAATTATATCTTAGTAGAAAAAAGTCAGATTCAATTATCATATACAATGAGTAATTTGGACCATTTGTCCTATTATTTAACAATTAAATGAAATATACCGATTATTGGCAAAAACAGTTTACATTAGTTCTTTCCTAAATTATAGATTAATATCTCATTAATTTTGAGGAGAGGTTTTCAAATTTATAATAACCCTGCTATAATTCCAAAATATTCACATCAACATGCGTTTGTAATTTTACTAATATAGAAAAAATAAATAAGAATGGCTTTTATGCCTTCTTTTTAAAGATAATTAATCATTCTCTAATTACATAAGATATACAATTTTATTGTTTATTTAAAGAATTTAGTTGTACTTTTATATTGGAATCTCCTCTTATATATTTCTAATTACAGAGTGAAATAAAGGATAGTCATTAATGAAAAGGTAATTAAACGTTAGAAGATTCTAATAATTTTGTAAGGCAAAGTAAAGTAATTTAAATTACATTGGATTCACCAAAATCCGAGGGTTCACACCAGAGCTAATCTGATAAACTATTTATAAATTATATACAAAGCCAAAAGTATGAGACATAAGGCTACCAAAAAATTTGGCATGATAAAGACATGACTGAAAGCTACATTATACAAAGTTAAATCATTATACCCGCATTTAATTTTGTATTATAGAAAAGTTTATTAAATGAAACGTTAAGTAAAGGGACCAAAATCATCTTTTTGTAGAAGGCATGCTTTGCCATAAAGCTCCCATAAATAGTATTTATTGAAAAGCATAGACGATAAGCCTCTTTTTGGGTACGTAAAATGGACGGATGGATTTACATCAATCAAATAGGATTGCACTCTATCTCTGAGAAAACCAAAGGAACATATTCCCCTCTTCGTCTTCGCCGCCAAAAGGCGAGGACTTTCGGATGTAGGCGTTGTTTCTACGCTCCGACTCTATCAGATCAGCTACTCGTGTATTTTCAACACCGACTATATATGTTTGGACAATTTCTCGAATTAATCGTGTGTTCTCGATGCATTCTATAATTATACATCGACAAGCTCTGTGCAAATTATAAAAAAAAAGTATCACCATAATAAATCGTCTTATATTTTTTGGAGTGTAATTGTATGTGTCTTTCTAAGTGCATTGGCTGAGATAAACTGAATTATTATATATGAAGGTCCTAGCAATAAGTATAATGTACGTCAATAGAACCCAAAAAATAATTGTGGTTAAATCCATTACACACTGATATTAAATGTTGAACTTCTTAATGATAATAAATTGTGGTCCTAGCAGTAGATTTTTTTTAATGTTGAATTTCTTGGTTGACTTCAATAGAAATCGCTGTAATTAATCATAACAATAATTCATACTACTGCATTAAGTGTTAAAAATGTTGAAAACACTAACAATGGTCAGATACTTTTGGTTATCTTGCTTCCTGCAGTTGATGTTGTCCCATATCCCGTGCAGAGAAAATATTCAGTGCATATTATATAATTGCATGGATATATAAAGTTCAATCAACAGTTGCTGTTGTTTAAATTTTGTACAGCCTGTGTCATTTTTTGATAAGCTCGCTCAACGTTTTCACCCATGGAGGACCATGCATGCCCAACAAAAAGCCACCGGTGGCCCCACAGAAGGCACCTATAGCCAATCAGCAGAGTGTGTTGGGGTCCACTAATGGGGCCCAATTAAAGGTCATACATCACATCAACAAGAATTTTTGTGCCACCTTTCTTTAGTTGATATTTCTATAGCTATTAGCTAGTATGAACGAGGAACAATGCCTGCCACATCCTGGAGGATCACGAATACCGTTATTATTTTCCGGTAAGATCCATTTTTATAGAAATAACAGATAAATCACGACAGTCTATTGCAAAAGAGAAAATAAATACATCTGTTCCACCAAAAAATGCATACAATATACAATTACAGCCTTGTTTAAATGACGATATTATGGAGTGCTCTTATTTTTTTCATGTTGAATGTGTCATATGTAGTCAAGTAAAATTTCTATACATGACATTTTGGGTAATGGGTTAAGTTGTATATATCAATAAAGAAATCAAAGCCAAGAAATTCAAGTTATAATTAATTGGAGTAAATCTTCCAAGTGCATGCATATTGACCTAAAAGCATATTCACTTTAACTTTCTCTATGTCAGTTAAATTACTGCAAAAAGGCGTCTAAAAGTAATTAAAGCAAATATATTTCTTTTTTTACCCATAAATAATTCCAAGGAATTACAATTCAAATCACCAAATTGAGCCATAGGGTTAACATTAGACCCATGGTCCTACGCTCATGAGGTATTCATGAACGACTCAAATCATACATTTGAGAATTTTCATGCGTGATTTTACTTAAAAAAGTAAAATCCTAATTATTATCTACAGTGGGATTAGCAACGTGGAAAGTTTTGAAGATCTTTCTCGACATGCAGAACCTTTCCCTGATATAAGTGTCGTGGCGCAGTCAAAAAAGTAGTTCGGTAAATATGCTTTTCTTTTTCTTTTTCTTTTTCCCTTGTTTTTTCACTTCCGAAAAAAATTAAATAAAGGCAAGGCTTTTACTCATCTTTTGTGGAGTCTAATTTCAAGGAGATCAGTCCCTATACTTGGAATCAATCACTGTTGCCTTTATCGAACGCATTTCAGCTCATCCATATCTCAAAAGACTCGGGCCGCGCCGTTGTTTCGGGAAGTATCAGTCAGTAGTTTTGCGTATTCTTTCCCATCATTGCAGAAATAGAAAAACCGACCGACGGAAAATAGATTCATACCCTTAAAACCATATGAATTTTATCGAACAACTCTTTTACCTGTACTTCTCTTTGCGGATGACAATTCTCTTGCCTAGCCGAACTCGAAAACGACGAAATATATTGATCCTAACTTGATTTAAACATATAAAAGAGGTTTATAAGGTTGAGACCGGTATATGTACGTGCTTCATTTGCCTCATCGATTGCTCGGTTGACGACTTCAACCCACCTGAGTAAAAATATACTTATTTAGTTTCCAAAGAAAGGTGATCATAATATATGTTGAGAGTCATTGTATCCTAAATCGGAAATATATAAAGAAATTCATGGATTTTTAAGAGATTGAATTATCTATCAGTTCAAGCTTTTGGATTAGAATGGATTCGATCGTTTATAGGCTCAGTGTATATTTTACAATATAAAAGTGAATTAGCTTATCGTCACGTGGCTTACTGACGATTACTGGGGATTTTAATTTCATGCTGGCGAGTTGCAATAATTCTTTTATACATGAATAATTATCCCTTTATGAGAGAAAGGAAGTACAAGTTCAGTTAATGTCATGGATTGATAATCTACAAATTCCAATTTTGATTTAGGTCTTTTATTTCGTTATTATTATGTTAGGCTCTTAATCTTTTACATCGTATTTGGATAGAAGGTTATGGGGATTATGGAAGGGAGTTTTATGAATGAATTAAATCAATTTATATTTGGCAATTAAAAGATAGAATGAGGGATTACAGTGGGATTATTTAACCCTCCATAATTCACAAAAAAACTCATATTTTCATTCCATCAACTTGAGTATTATAAAAGGGTAAGTTATCAAAAATCCTTTTTTTAACCCTCCTTTTTTACGAAATTACAATAATGCCCTCTCAACTATATTACCTTTGCCTGCTCATATATGTGCCCCTAGATATATATGTACATATATAGATCCTTTTCTTTTATCTATTGAAACCTCTATTATATATATATATATGTATATGTATATATCATCTAAACTCTATTATATATTTTATATCTATTGTTCGTCCACCTCTATCTATCTTGGTTCTCATATATATATATATATAGATGATTATATATATGTGTATATATATATTAATTACACATTTACAGAAATACATATATATACCTATATATTGTAAATATTATAAAATCTACTCTTTATCTTTGTTCGTGCATTATATATATGAAATGGATATGATGGTAAACTAATACGCCTATATTATTCCACCCAATCATTTTTTGATGTTATCCAAACATGAATTATGGAGGGTTAATCCCTCATAAATCACCCCTCCATAATCCACCCCATCCCATCCCTTCATAAATCATTCCATTTCATTATCCAAACAAGATGTTAGTAAGAAGTTATGGTCCGTTTGACAATAGAGTTAAATTTCAAAATTTAACTTCATTCACATTGAAATAGGTAAAAGACAAATAAATATGTTAGTGAAAAAGTATTTATATATATATATATATATAATATAAATACTTTTTAAGTAAAGTTGTAATAATACGGTTGAAAAAAAAGATAAAAAAGTAATAATTGTGTTATTAAATTATAAAAAAAATTAATAATTAAAAAAATTAATATTAAAAAAATAAATTAAATAGTAATTGAAATAAATAAAAAAATAATTATTATCCTGTCATTAAATTAAAAAAAAAATATTTTTACTCTAAAATTAAACCCGCCCTAAGCTCTTTTTCCATAGGATAGGACTGCTTTGCCTTTGGCTGGGCGGTGGTGGGGGGGCTTTGTCGTTTCCTTTGTATGGCTCTGTTTCTTTGTTAGTGCAATTGTTTAATTTTGTGTCCTTTTGCAACTTTGCCCCGCCCGCACTTTGACCTGTCCGTCGTCGTTTTCATTCGGCTCAAGTTTCACTTTGTTTGTCGTGTGTGCTTTGCTAAATGCTTTTAATTTCTTTCTTCCAAGTCTCAGGTTGTCCTTTTCGAGTCAAGTAGCCTTGGAAAGACAAAGGTAATCATGCTAAGCTTTTCTTGTTGTTTTGCAAGTAATTTGGACCAATCATAAGCCGCAACGATCCATATCATCCCATCTCTCTTTAGTTCTTCTTTTTACAACGGATTAAAACGAATGAGCGATTATATATGCTGATATGATGAAGTTATGATTGAAACATGTATCTCGATCTGTTACCGCTCTCGATGATTAAAAGCACAAACCGAATGTATCGATTAACTAGCTAAGCAAACTATCAAAGGTTTAGTCCTTTCAACACCACAAATCGAGACATTCTCAAGTCAAGTCTCAATGAATGAGCATTCCCAAGTCAAGTTTCAACTAATTTTGATATACACTCAACTGATAACTTTAGAATTATACG
This sequence comes from Punica granatum, assembly GCF_007655135.1. Taxonomy (NCBI): domain Eukaryota; kingdom Viridiplantae; phylum Streptophyta; class Magnoliopsida; order Myrtales; family Lythraceae; genus Punica; species Punica granatum. Next base: position 6,921,805 of record NC_045129.1, read on the forward strand.
AATGGGCTTAACGATTTGAACATTTTGTTTGTTAATAACAAATAATTAATTGTGCTCATATTGCTATCTAAAAGGTTGGCGTTATTCGATGGTGACATGGTTAGTGTGATTGGCATACACATCCAATCTCGTGCGCACTCTCAGCGTCAACCTATGGACATGACATTGTACTATGCTAGCATACTAATTTTTCATAAACTCCAGATAATACACGTTTAAAACAGCTATTAGGAATTGTCTTAACAAATTTAGACGCATGATATCGAGCTATATAAAGAGAGCTGACAACCTCTTCTCCTCATATTATTTATTTTCTGAGATATAGGTTGCACTCTTCCTGTATATAATTATTTAACACTTCTATTGTTTAAAAAGAAAAAAGAGTTTGCTTTACGGATACAAACGGGAATAATATACAATGAAAAAACTTACAAGGCATATTAGTTCAAGGGCATATTGCATGTGTACCCAAATGCCAGAGACGTCAATTCCTTTTAAAATATGACACTTACAGCCTATTTAGTTTTAAGATCGTTTTAAAAATTTTAATTTTAACTTTAACTTTAACTCTACTCACTACACAATAAAAGTCAACAACATAATTATTACTTTTTTCCTTTTTTTTAATTTTTTTGACCATTCAATTTAATTTTTAATACTATATTCTCTCAACTATTTATTACTTTTTCATACTTTTTATCATAATTCAACAATACAATCATTATAATCCAATTAAAATAAAAATTCAACTCTACTTAACTCTAAAACCAAACACACTGTTACTATTTTTCTTTTTGTTGTCGTGGCAGCTGGCTTAGTAAAATGCGGGCCCTCAAGCTAATGTGGCAGCTGACTCAGCGAAATGAGGGCCTTAAGTTCTCCTGATATTGTTATTTTTTAAAAATAAAAATAACTATGCTAAATTTTTAAAAAATTAAAATTAGAAATAATTATACAATATTTAGTCTACCGAGTTTTTTTTTATAAATAAAAGCCTAGGTCGGGTTATTAGCCTGCTGTGGCTGCCCTAACTAAAGGAACCTAATGGCCACAGAATGTTCCTTTCGCCATAATTCGTTGAGACTTTAGTCCAATTTGGTCACCGCAGCCCACCAACACACTAGTGAATTAAGTCCAAGATCCACTGGATCAAGTATTATGGGCCGACCACCGCTATCCCATAATACATTCACATAGTGGCGAGCTCTACATCCTCAGTGAGGTTCGAACTCGTGATGTTCAAATATAACACTTGATACTTAACCATTAGATCACCGTGCTGGTGGTTTTAGTCTACCGAGTTAGCTTGAGGGCTCATGTTGTGCTGAGACAGTTGCCGCAACAACTAAATGAGCGGTGATAGGTGTCCCATTTTAAAAGAAGGAGGTTTTATTTTGCGAAATTATGGAGCATGCGTCTGGAATTTACCCTAATTCAATTGATTAATGGTGATGATAATATCAAAATCTATAAGTATGATTATCCTGCATATATTATATGGAGGAAAACTCCGAGAGTTTAGATTGTTATTGTTTTGACGTCCTTGTCCACATGCGGCCATGCCTATATCACATATCATGATTGAAAAAATGGAATTAAACAGATTGTTTTTGAAATTAAGAGAGAGAGAGAGAGAGAGAGGAAAGAGAAAGGGTATTGCGTCACATCAACGATAGAGAGAGAGAGAGAGAGAGAGAGAGAGAGAGAGGAGGGGCGGGGCGGGGCCGGCCGCGGGGGAGACATTGACTTGAAGGGCAAGCTTCTTCCTTCTTTAAAGGGGGAGATAAAAAGTGAAGTCGGACTCGTGTCTCGCATGGCATTGGCAATCGCATTCCCATTCTTCCATTCCCTTCCCTTCCCTTCCCTTCCCTTCATCTCCCCATTCTCCATTCATTCGTGTCGTGGTGGGCCTTCCACTGCCTCCTCTCCTTTGCCACCATTACCATTAGTACAAGCCTTTGACGTACATAATAGTTCATTCATCATCCTCTCGTTCGAGTGGAATTAAGACAATCTCGACACTTGACTTAGGCCTCCGAAAAGGAACCAAAGATGGGACCTCGATCCAGTTTGAGGGTTTTAAAACATCACCGAGTTTATCCGTCTAAAAAATAATAATTGAATGGTCTTATTTTACAATGACGCAAACGGTGACGAGTTAGTGAAATTCTTCTATTATATGAATTTACTGTTGGCTACTAGTCATTAATACCATTTGTTGCAGTCCAGTTGGTATATCCCCAAGCCACTTAGGGAGATCGAATGACCGAAGAATTTCCCAATCCTAATGCTCCGTATCGCAAGAAAAGTAGCACGATCCATGGTCTCAATCAAGTGGTGACCTAACACTAGACACATTGGACCCTTTCCTCATATGCTATGTCCCTCAATCGCTACAACTGCAATCTTATTAGACGAACTAGAATCCCTTGCAGTTCTATTCAAACTGCACGAGCGAGTCAGCTAGTTTTCTCCAAAAGGACATATACATATATATAGTTACTGGCGGACTCTGATCAATTCTTATCTTCCTTGAGAGTCGTGGCATCACAATTCATCGATGACTTTCTTTTATAAGTAAAATTGGTAGGCAGAACCTTGTTGCTTCGCCCTACGTAGTAATGTTCGGACTCTCATATGCAATCGCAAATATATCAGACGAACTGAATACTAATACAAGCATTGATCCCGTCCAGCTTAACGACACCAAATGCCTAATATAATTCAAAAAAGTCGATATCTTTCAAGCCCAAACGAATAGCACACTTCTAATAAATATTTTAACACAAATGCATAAAAGAGAATTTGTACCCGAAAATATCGGGATTACCAAACCACATGAGAGTAAATTTAAAACTACTAAATTATCACATTTAACGGTAATTCGTCGATGATTGCTCCAACCATGCGTGGATGTTAATGCACCGACCCCCAACTCCATTTCGATGGTGATCCATCGACGGATCGATCGATAGATGGAGATGTTCTATTTTCATGTTTTCCTTTCACCTCCCTCCCCATTCCTCCACTGAGAAAAGTTATGGGGGGCCCATTTGTCCATTCCATGGGAGTTTTGAGGACTCAAGCACGCAAAGATAAAACCCCATCGCCCCTTTCTCCTCCAATCCCCCCCCACTCTCTGCCTCCTGAAGAACACGCCCAAAATCCAAACCCCATATCATAAGATCGCAATCTTCTTCTTCTTCCAAGAGTGGGAATTGATCGAGATATGAGAGTCCCCGTCACGACCTCTCAACAACAGCAGAACAATGATTCCCTGAAACCCAATATCTCGGTTCCCGCCGCCGCCGCTATCCCCGCCGGTAACAACCACCACCTGAGCCTCTGCTCCTATGAGCCCACCTCGGTGCTTGACCTCCGCAGCCCCGTCTCCTCCTCCGACCTCAAGCCTCCCCCTGCCTCCTCGGACCTCACCTCCACCACCCTGCCTCAGCCGCACCATGGTTGGGGCGACGGCGATGGCCACCACCACGCCCTCCAGTCCCTTGACTGGGACTCCATCATGAAGGACCTCGACCTCCACGACGACGTCTCCGCCCCTGCGCCGCTCAACCCGCCCGAGTCGACCCACTTCGTAAGCAACTCCTCCGATTTCGCCGCCCTCTCCGACGTTTACGGCTCCTGCCACCAGAGCTTGGCCCATGTCCCGACCAGTAACTACGGTAGCCTCGAGCTTGGGGGAGAGGTCTGCAACAATTGGGGTTTTGCGTTTGATTTCCTCGAGGAGCTGATTCAGGTCGCGGACTGCGTCGACTCTGGCGAGTTACAGCCCGCTCAGGTGATATTGGCGCGGCTCAATCATCGGCTCCGCTCCCCCGCCGGGAAGCCACTCCACCGAGCTGGTTTCTTCTTCAAGGAGGCTCTCCAGTCCCTCCTCGTCTCAGGCTCGAACTGTTCTCCCCCTCAGCTCTCGACGTGGCCGGACATCGTCCAGACCATAAAGGCCTACAAGGCCTTCTCCGGGATCTCGCCGATCTCCATGTTTTCCCACTTCACGGCGAACCAGGCCCTCCTTGAAACCCTGGACGATTCGCCGCTCGTCCACATCGTCGACTTCGATATCGGGCTGGGCGGCCAGTACGCCTCTCTGATGCGGGAGGTGGCCGAGAGGGCCCGTGGTTCGCACGCCCCGGCTTTGAGGGTCACCGCCGTGGTGGCGGAGGAGTACGCTGTCGAGACGAGGCTTATCCGCGAAAACCTCGCCCAGTTCGCCCACGACCTGAACCTCCGTTTCAGCATCGACTTCGTGCTGAACCGGGCCTTCGACATGTTGTCGTTCAGGGCGGTCAAGTTTGTAGATGGGGAGAGCCTCGCCGTCCACTTGTCGCCGGGGACAATTTTCCGCCTCGGATCGGCTGGGCACGTTGCCAGGTTCCTCGGCGACCTGAGGCGCCTGTCCCCAAAAGTAGTCGTTTTCGGGGACTCCGAGCCATGGTGGGGCCTCTGCGGCAGCACAGGAGGCGGCTCGGGGTCATTCAGGAGGAGCTTCGTCAGCTGCCTCGAGCACTACAGCACCGTGTTCGAGTCCCTCGATGCTGCAGCGGGGTGTGGAGGCGCGGGCAGCGGCGGAGGTGACTGGCCGAGGAAGATCGAGACGTATCTCATGCAGCCGAGGATCAACTCGGCGGTGGAGGCAGCGGCATCGGCGTCCAAGAGGGGGGCGGTGCCGCCGGGTAGGGAGGTGTTCCAGGCGGCGGGGATGAGGGCGGTGCAGCTGAGCCAGTTCGCGGACTACCAGGCGGAGTGCCTGCTGGGGAAGGTACAGGTGAGGGGCTTCCACGTGGCGAAGCGGCAGGCCGAGCTGGTGCTCTGCTGGCATGACAGGGCTCTGGTTGCCACGTCAGCTTGGAGGTTCTGATGTAGGATATATTTTTTTCTCATTGGGCCGCAGGGAGATGGCAGGGCTAATTAATTTTATATAATATTAATCGAGAGTGTTAAAGAAACATTTTCACTGAAAAAAAGAAAAAAAGAAATTATGGGGATGTTATTATTTATTCGAAAAAATCCCTATCTCTCTCTCTCTCTCTCTCTCTCTCTCTAAGTTATGTTAGTTTCGGCTTTTATTTTTTTTTGGGGGTGTTTGGTACTTAAGTTTTACTTTTTGCAAGTACATAATCCAAACAAACATGTTTGGTTAGAGTTTTATTTTTTCTTTTGCATATCTATGATAAATGTAATGGTGAAGTGGGGAAAAAATCCAAAAATTAATACATATATATATATATAGATAATCTAATTTCGTCCACTTTCTTTCGAGACTCTAGCGAATATCCTGTCCTTTCCCTTGTCGTTTACCCTCTTGCTGCAAAAAAAATTTTTTTTGCCTAGTTTAATAATCCAACACGATACGTTAAACAATGGTAATAAAAATGTGTGCATGGTGCGATTTAGGAATCATTTGCAATATTGATGAGGGATCAGAACCGAGTCAGTCCGCAGCTCATACATGGTTTCGCTTAGCTTGTGTTTGTTAACCCTGCTGAAATCCACCTAGCATGCATGTTTCGAGGTGCTTGTGCGTCCTGCAGGTCTTTTGCACCACCACTGAAATTCCAGAAGGCCAACCTGCTTACTCGCAGACGGTTGTGCAGTCGGACACTGCATTGTCATTGTTGATCGATGCTCTGTTGTCAAGCCATATGAGTCCTGTTTATTATCGACTGAAGCAATTGCTTCGGCGGAAGACTCGTGCAAGTCTTTCCCTCTTAAGTTTTAACCAACTGGATATTAAGTCCAAAACAATAAAACTTTGAACACGAGCCAGGAAGCCAAGAAAGGTATACCTCCAAGTACAATCCCATTACCTTCGGCATTGAGCAATAGTAGAACCAAGAGCCAATATTACACTACGATCAGATTAACAAAAGCCGAAAAAAAGAACTACGAGGATACGGGTGACTTCCAAAAAAAAACCTATTCCTCTCCCCCAACCCAATTGATTTTTACTAACAATTGCTTTGCATACATATCACATCATCAACATGACCTCGACTCATTGAAGGTTAGAATTCCGTGAAAAT